>NC_142151.1:19871212-20022727 GCF_024610735.1 Ursus americanus | reverse complement strand
ATGGCCATTATAAAAAAGACAAGAAATTGCAAGTGTTGGTAAGGACGTGGAGAACAAGGAACCCTTGTGAACTGCTGGTGGAACCGAAAATTGGTACGGCCACTATGGAAAACAGTATGGAAGTTCCTCAAAAAATTAAAAATGGAACTATATATTCTACTTCTGTGTATTTGTTTGAAGAAAACAAAAACAAGAAAAGATATATGCACCCCATGTCCATTGCAGCACTACTTACAATAGCCAACTTACGGAAACAACCTGAGGGGTCATCAATGGATGAATGGATAAAGAAAATGTGGCACATATTTACACACACACACACACACACACACACACACACACGATTAGCTATAAAAAAGAACAAAATCTTGCAATTTGCTACAACATGGATGAACCTGGAGGGCATTATGCTAAGAGAAGTCAGTCCAAGAAGGATAGCTACCCTACGATCTCGCTTATAGGTGGAATAGAAAAGAAAAAAAGAAGAGAAACAACTCATAGATACAGAGAACAGATTGGTGATTCTGAGAGGCAGGAAAGGGATAGAGTCAGGGAAGAAGGTGGTGCAAAAGTTAAAAAAAAAAAAAGCATTCATAAATGTCAAGTTCTCGTAAGTTCTTAGAATTTAGCCTGGCTTAGAGTAAGCAACACGCAGGTTTAATAATAGTTATTATAAGCATTATCGTCATCATCTCAATCAGCCCCAAAAACATCTCTATGAGATAGTTTTAAAAAATTCTAAAACAAAACCTAAATTTTAGATTGCTAAAGCTTAATCACATTATAATTTACTTAAGGCCACACAGTTAATACATGGCAAAGCAGGAATCTGATTTAATTCTAGGCTTTCTTACCATGTTACAGTGGTCTATATTCCCTTTAAAATATGGCAAGCAGAACTGGTCACAAAGCTACAAACCCAGAAGAATTCTGAAAATTATGCTGCAAAAACCAACTTTAATAACACAGCTAATAGAAGGAAGTCAACTCATTGAACCTGCAGCCATCCAACCCTTAGTATTTATTATTTATTTAAGCAGCAATTAGATAAGTCTCCAAATTCTCAAATCATGAAATTATACAATCATTTCTAAAACTAAATTTACAGAATTTACATATTCTCCCATTAAATAATCCTTAGTCTTTGCCCACTGTTCAAATCTATGCACAATGAAATTTATATCTAGTCATTCAATTATCTATGCCTTCCAGTTTTTGACATGTAGACTTTTTTTTTTTATTTTTGAGAGAGGGAGGAAGAAAGAGCATGAGCAGGGGGAGGGGCAAAGGGAGAAGCAGACTCCCTGCTGAGCAGGGGAGCCTGATGCAAGGCTGGGATCCCAGGTTCCTGGGATCATGACCTGAGCCAAAGGCAGATGCTTAACCCACCGAGCCACCCAGGTGCCCCTTGACATGTAAGACATTTAATAATTATGCTTCCTATGTTTTTATTCGAGTACTTAATAAACTGCCAAAGAGAACCTAAGCAAGCAAAGTGTCCTGACTTTGGAGATTCAAGTTATAAATTCTCCCGTGTTCTTTACTCCCTACCCACCCAATTTCAGTGGCTTCAGTGACAGCACCACATGCCAACTGGAAGATAAAGGCATAATATGACCAGCTTTATCATGCCAGTAAAATTTTAACAGGTCCACAGCTTAACCACTTTCAGGAGGCTGACTAAAGAGGGAAACCAACTAATGGAGATAAACTAGCAAAAGGCTAACTGTAAATTAAAAGAGGGACGGTTTAACAAGTATCATATTCTTCAGTACACTGAGAAACTAGGAGCGTTTGTTGTTGTACTGTTTGTTTCTTCAACTGCAAAAGGAATATATTCTTTAAATAACATTTAAACAGTAGAGAAGAATGTAAAATTACTTTAAAAAGACCTTTTTAACAAACCTCATTGCTTCCTTAAGAACAGCATGCTTCCTTAAATTACAGGAAATCCTTATGATTCATTCCAGAAATTCACCTCTACTGATAACATTTCTACCATCTCATTCCCTATATAACCACATAAATCCTACACCACCAATCCCAAATTGCATTCTAAGCATAATAACAGTGGCTACTATTTATTGAATGTGTAATACTTTCTAGGTTGCAAACGTCATTTAACTTATGAAAACAAGCCGATCAGGTGGCGTTTACTATCCACGTTGTATAAATGGATATATTCCGTCTCAGAGGGACTCATCACTTTACCCAAGGCCAGATGGCTACTCGGGGACTGGAGTAAGGATCGGAATCCAAAGCTGATACCAAATGCTATGTCTTCATTACCACACTGTACTTGAGTTCCTCCATCGACAGATCCTGCTCCTGCTGTTTTCACACTTAGAATAAGAAAGAATTCAATTCCCATTTATTTCATCCTCCTGTCCATAGAGAGTAATAATAAAAATAAATGCACAATACTCTAAAATGTTTCTCAATCTTAGCACTACTGACCTTTTGTCAGAGAGTTCTTTATTTAGGGGAATGCCCTATGCATTATAGGACGTTTAACACCATTCCTGGCTTCTACCTAAGAAATGCATGTTGGTAGCACCCCTCAAATCTAATAACTAAAAATATCTTCAGATTTTTGCCAAACGTTCCCTGGGGGCAAAATCGGTCCCAGCGGATAACCAACGCAATACTCTAAAACTTTAGAAACACAGAGTAAGAATAACTCAAGTTCTGATATATTTACATTTTAAAGTCATATGTTCTTCTATGAAGATTACAATTAGAGAATTTGGCACTTCTAGAAAAATACGTGGAGTTCTACCCAATTACAATGCTTTTCAGATAGCTAATGTGTTTTACAAATAAATATTTACTAAATTAGATAAAAACATTTCAGGTACAATTCTTTAGTTTAGCAATCTGTGTCACTCCAGTGCTAAATAAAGTAAACCACTGATTGCCCGAAGTGCTACAAAGAGGTTTTATTTATTCCAACTCCTGAAAAAGTAACTCATACCATCTTTAAGGAAGAGATGCCTTTATTAGAACTTCTAGTGCTCAAGGGGCACCTGGGTAACTCAGTCAGTTAAGCATCAGCCTTTGGTTCAGGTCATGATCCCAGGGTCCTGGGATAGAGCCCCATGTTGGGCTCCCTGCTCAGTGGGGAACCTGCTTTTCCCTCTCTGCTTGCCAGTCCCCCTGCTTATTCTCTGTCTCTCTCTCAAATAAATAGATTAAAAAAATCTTTTAAAAAAATAACTCATCTTTATTTAAAAAAAAAAAAAAAACTTGCAGTGCTCAAGCTACTCTTTGCCCCATTTTCTACGATTTCCCTGTAAGTTACAAGCATGAACTCATGAACTATAGAAAATAAATATGGGAAAAAAATATGAAACAGTCTGCCATCCAAGGTTAGAAAATCAGTAATTAAAATCAAAAGTAAAATCTAAATGACCTGTAAAAATGGAGACAAATATTGCCTCTTGCAAGACTATTTCATTGATGTCAAATGAAATTCCTGAAAAGCCCCTTCCTCTAAGCTTTATTTATTTAAATATCTCCTTCCAGGAACTTTGTACAGGAAAGTAAATGCTCACCTGGTCCATAAATTAGGTTCACGTCCTTCTTGGATCAAGTTTATAGAGTTATGATTTGCAAGCTTTTTTATTCCCCCTCATTTCAACACACCTGATGGATGTGACACGCGTATCAGTGACTGTGGCTCAGTACAGCATTGACTCAGGAGGTGGGGAGGTCTCCCTAGAGAGGACATGCCACTATCGAGGGCAGGTTAGAGTTTGAAAAACCCACTATGGGGGCATCTGGGTGGCTCGGTCGTTAAGCGTCTGCCTTCGGCTCAGGGCGTGATCCCAGGGTCCTGGGATCCAGGGCTGCATCAGGCTTCCTGCTCTGCTGGGAGCCTGCTTCTTCCTCTCCCACTCCCCCTGCTTGTGTTCCCTCTCTCGCTGGCCGTCTCTCTCTCTCTGTGTCAAATAAATAAGTAAAAAAAAAAAGAAAAACCAACTATGTGATCATCACCTTTAAAGGAGACAAAGGGGCATTGTTATTGCCATCTCAAAGAGCTCACCTAGGATAAAAAGTTCATTTTGCCATTGAAAGTGGCAATCTTACGTTGATAATATTTCCAAGGAAAGCCATAATCTGGAGCATCAAAGCTCATGCCTTCCTTTTCCAGCTACATTTTAGACCTATAAAGCATGATACATTTGTCAAACTTTTTTTAATGTTCGTATTAAGTACTATGTACAAAATCATGGACAAAATGTCGTATTTCTGCACTCGTTCTGTACCAATGAGAACCTAAGGCATAATTAAACTTGCTACAGATCTCTATTGTGTTTAAGGTCTGCTCTGAATGAAGAGAAAGCAGATAAATGGAATTATTTTCAATCCGTAAAACTTGACCGAGTCTCACATATATAGTGTTAGTTCCTCTCACTTTTCATTATTCTAACCATACATAAATCACCAGAAGACACTTACTATGGCAGAAACCTTGACTATCTTCCTCTTTTCATCTGAATCAAACAAAAGAAGGTCCAAAGTACCAAAGACACAATAGAGACAGAGTTTAGTGTTAACCCAGGTGAAGGTCTTCAAAGTTTTAGCTAACTAAAAATTAGATACATAGCTACAGATTATTTTGCTAACATAATAAGAAAAAAAAGCAAATGCAGTCTTAGTGTATATTAAGGATCTTACTCTCTAGATGAGTGTTTTTGCGGTATATTACAGAATCACACATCCTCCTACCCATTCACCCCTATTTTGATACAGTTTAGGTTGAGGATTGGTGCTTGGGCAAGTATGTGTTAAACAAAGGTCTAAATTATTTTGATGTGAAAAAGGAGATGGCCACACACTGCTTTATTCCAATTAGACCACATTTAAACTACTGCACCAGGTTCCTGAGTTCTCAATTTCAAAAGACCATGATTTCCAAAAAGAAGAGGAGGGGGAGAGGAGAGGAAGAGTGGGTATGCTATGGAAGGGAACTTAGTTCCCTACCGTGGCAGGGATCAAGAGAAAGCTTAAAGAGGATCACTTGTTAGGAATTTTATAAATTTGGCTCTACCTTTAATTTCCCTCCAACCCAAGGATATAACAGCAGAGATGCTTTCTATGAAAAGGAACACATACATAAAGAAAAAAGATCTCCAAAACTCCACTATGATATATAAAGACAAGTTCAGAAGAACACGGAGAGCAATGAAGGGTTTTACCAGGTGGGGAACTTCAGCTAGTGGGCAAAGAATAGAAGTTGCTTTGCACTAAAGAAAACTTGACCTAGAGGGGTGCCTGGGTGGCTCAGTCGTTGGGCGTCTGCCTTTGGCTCAGGGCATGATCCCAGGTCCTCTCCCACTCCCCCTGCTTGTGTTCCCTCTCTTGCTGGCTGTCTCTCTCTCTCTGTCAAATAAAAAAATAAAATCTTTAAAAAAAAAAGAAAAAAGAAAAGAAAACTTGACCTAGAGAGCATAGCCCAATATGTTTTATATATAATATATATTTACAAAGACAAAGCATTTATATATTTATCTAAAGACAAATCATTGCAAGCATTTAGAATAACCCAAGAAAAATACCAAAGTGGAACTCAACCTAATAATTTTCCAAGGTTAATGGCTCTAGACTGCCTAGATTATCTCAATTGGCAAAATAATTTTTAGCTAGTTCTATGACCCAGCCTTCGAGAATAAGAAGCTTGATCGTGCACTTTTAAAGCGCGATCTGGGGTTATGACATAAATCACCCGAGAATCTCAGAGGATGACACAGGAGCTGCAGTCTGTATTGACTCTAGTTGGTCTATTTCATTGGTAAAATCAACACAAAGAGCACAAAGTTGTCTGCCCTGCAAGATTGAGGACCAATTTAAAGACTAATCTTAAATAGGGTGATCGTCTCTGTACTTATTAAAATGGCCAAAGCCTACAACCTTTTTGTGTTTGCAGTTATAGACTGGGGACAAGAGGCTTCTGGTTCTTTTTAAAAAATGTGTACATACTGAGCAAGGGAACACGGTGAGCAAATGTAACTCGGATATTAAAATAGCTTTTGTGAACAAATGAAACTGGGCCCCTTCAAACAAACATGGGCACATGAGGCTGCAAAATAACCTACATCGAATATGTCCAAATCAGACACACACACACACACCGTCTTCCCTTCCTTGCTCTGTCTGTAAAAACAAACACACATTGACCTTCTGATGCTTTTTCTTTCCAAGAAGGGCATTACAATATTTCCAGTTTCCCAGATTCACAAACTAAAGGATCGCTCATGTACTTTGTTAACAACTTCCACCATCAATCACTGACTAATCCTGCCAACCCTTTGTTTTTTCTTAAATCATCTTTCCTTCCCAACCACAACTCTTCTAATAAACCCCACTGTCCCTAAACAGAACTCTTACAATAGCCTCTTTCGTGTCTTTCAAAAAAGTCAGTTTGTCTGTCATCTGATCCACTGCTCTCAAAACTATGTTTCATCCGTTAGCATCGCTCTGGTTAAAAAACTTAGTAACTTTTGGTG
Source organism: Ursus americanus (assembly GCF_024610735.1). Classification (NCBI taxonomy): domain Eukaryota; kingdom Metazoa; phylum Chordata; class Mammalia; order Carnivora; family Ursidae; genus Ursus; species Ursus americanus. The sequence continues at coordinate 20,016,218 of NC_142151.1, read as the reverse complement.
CAGACAAAATAATGTTCCTATTCCTCGGCCTAATCTTAAAACACTCCATTATTCATTCCCCTATCCCTACCCCTCTCTATCTTATCTCTAAAAAATTTCCCACCATCCCACCTCTTCTCCATCCACAAAGGCTAGGCTATCTATCCTGCTATCTTTTCCAGAACACAACCTCACTCCACACCTGGCAACCAGTCTCACAACGTGCTCTGCCCTTTCTCTCCCTCCTTCCCTCTGGACCTCATGTCCACAGGGGAAATACAGTGAAACATTCCCGTAGTGACATTCCTATAATGATACGCTGGGCTTTTTTCTTCTTTTTTAGATACATTCTTTACATTGTACCAAAGTTGACGCCAGTCAGCTTCCTATTCGTACAAACACGAGAAAAGGTGGAAAATAAATCCAGAAGAGAAGTCAGAGAGGAAGGGAAGACAGAATTTTACCAGAAATCCATGTTAAGAAGGTGATGGTATTTGAGCATTAAATTTAGCCCTGACCTTTCTGGAGTGCAACGTTCTCATGACTTTCTGTATTTCAAAGCGTGTATCACTTTGCACTGCAATCCTTTGTTAATGCTGTATCTTTTCTATATGCTTAGGGTGGGGTTGCAGGGGTGGTCCACTCTGAACCTTCCACCAACTACCCCACCCTCTCTGGAACGTTCTGGGCACTCTTCGAATGTTCCGAAATTTAAAAAAACATGAACGGTTTACGTTTCCCAAGGAAAATTCTCACAAGCAAGGGATCCATAGTGGCAGTCTAGGAGCTAACCAGGCTAAAGGTGACTTTCCCAGTAGGAGCGAGAAGCTTCCTTACCGTGCCAGTAAGTACTGGTGTTCTGATCTTCCTTACAATTAAACCCTCCCATATAAATTAATAACCTGACATTCTGATTCACGAGCTATAATTTTATTAGTGTGCTTTAGCAATGAATAACCTCTGGTTCTATAGAAAAAGTACATCTCTGACCCGCAACGCTGAGATCTGGACTCTAGCCAAATGCTAACCTCAGTGCCAAAACCAACAACCCTTCCCCCGCCCCTAACACACATACACTCGACAGAGAAATGCCTACCAGTCTCTGTCACCTTAATTCAGCCATCTCAAATATAATCAGCTACTGCTAATCTACTTACTCTCTTTGGAAAGAACAGTAAAAAGAGGATGGAATGTTGAGTAAAGTTTTTGCCTTTTTTCTTTCTTTTTTTTTTGTTATTTAAACACCATCTCTGATTCTATCATATTTATTTCTGCGGATTTTTTTTGGAGGTAGACAGTGGTCTGAGACCACACTGTATTTTTTTAGGTAGTTATAGAAACTGGCTTAATATTCCTAAATTTCGTTTCACATAAATTTACAGTTCTTCAAATGAGAAAGCATGGTAATAATCCAAGAAGTGGAAGTAATTTTTAAAATATTACACACTGCTCTTTCCCCCTCTTCATTTATTTAAACAAATAATAACAAATGAAAATATACAAAGTTCCTTTGTCTTATGCAGGAAATGCAAAGAATAATCAAAATCCTGACAAGCAAAACTGAAATTAATCAATATTAGACACAGTGTAACTCAGACACAGAAAAAACAAAGTATAAAATAACACTTTCTGCATATAAGTGATGGATAAAATTTTAAAATATTATAAAATAAAAAGGCTTATATTTATAGACTATACGTAAACTATTGGGAAAATTATACTGGGTATTTAATAAACACTTTGGTACATGGAATTCTTTCAGGCAAAAAAAAATTTTTAATGTTCATTACTTTGAAAAACAATCATTATGAAGATGATTTTTATTTGCAACTGTCCTAGCCTGATAATCAGTGAAGGAGGCTCAGTACTCTCCTTATGCATGTTTTACAAAGAATTTTCTCTCCTTAGTAGAACACGATTTATTTTCATGTTCATCTCAACCTATCATAAGCAGGGAGTTTTCTTGCTACCTTTTAACCTAAAATAGACCAAGAGCCTTTGTAAAAATGAAGTCCATTTCTAAATGCATATACATATTTCAGCACACATGTATATTTTTTCATAAAACTATACTTTCAGGCCAAGTTACAAAAATTGTGTATATGTTTATCTCGAGCTCCAGGGACCCATTGTGGGGGATCATAGACCAGCTCAACATCCAATCTTCTAAGAAACTTCAGCTTCTCCAGCCATCTGGGTCAAGAATCAGGAATGCAAAGTTGTACTTCACAGTTTTATTAAAGGCCACGTTATCATTCATAAAAGCACTGGAGTTGTAGCTATTTCCCTGCCTGTAAGTCCAACAACTATTGGGTAAGGGGTCCCAAAAATGCTCTATGAACATTTGGAGAGGAACGATGTCAAATGACTACATTCCTTTACAAAGTTTTGTTTTTCTGATTATAAAATATGTGTTCAGGGTTAAAAACTTTAAAAAATACAGAAAATAGAAAAATAAATAAAAATCACCCATGATACCCTCATACAAATAACAATAAACACTTTGACAACCATCCTTTCTGTTACCCATTTTGTTGTTACAGGTGATAGCATACTATATCCTCAGTTTTGTTTCTCAGTTTCCCTCTTACTCATCAAATTATTTCCCATGTGATTAAAAACTCTCCATTTCACAAGTTTTAAAATTCCTATCTTTTGTTGCTTCCAAGCAATATGTAAAATATTTCATAATCAGATATCAACCATAGTGTAGAGTTAGCAAACTCTGGAAAGTTGCAGGGCAATCAAGCTATCATAATTTAAATATTTATATAGCACCTATCATTGAAGTGCTCTGTAGGTTCACAAATGATCTGAGTTAATATGAAAACAAAACAGAAGTATTTCCTCTATAGGAAGGTGTGGGATGGATTGGCAACATGTCTTTGGATAAGATAGGATTTGTCAGACTATTTGAAAACTAATAATAAGAGAAAGACTTGAATTTTCTTTGAACAGTCTAATGTTTTTGCTACATTAGAGGTTAAGATGTTAAAGCATCTACAAATACATCTATTTAGGAGGGAGAGCATAAGAATGACACTTCATTAAAAATTTATTTTAAAATAGAAAGATATTTATATAAGAACAAAATCTCAAAACCAACCTTTATCATACTACATGTTATAATAGCCTAACCAACTAATAACTTTTGAAGAGATTAAAATACTTGATTGGAATTTGTTTCAATGCAAGGAGATCTGACACCTTTCCTGAATGTTGGATTTATAATTTGTACACCCTCTGAAAAGCAAGGACAGAAGGTAAACTGGGAAAGGGAAAAAAAATCAAACCAATCAGATTTTTTTTTAAAAGAAATGAAGATATATAGATATAGATATGAAAGTCAAGATATATATATCTTCATTCATATATATAGATATAGATCTCTATATCTGTAGATACAGATATAGATATTCTCTTAATATTAGGCTGCTGAATACAAGAGAAAACACTAAAGGAACTCTCTTTCTACCCTCAAAGAGAAGTTCAGCCCGTCAATACCAATCGTGGTGGTATTGCCTTCAGTATGTATTTCCCACTAACACTACCGCTTGGTCTAATTCCCAATCCTACCCAGACTACTGCAATAGCCTTCTCCCTTCTTCCATTCTAAAACCTATTCACACTCAACACAGAAAGCTGAGAGATCCTATTCATCATAGATCTGGTAACATCCTTTCTCTACTGAAAACCTTTCAATGGCTTCCCACTCTGCTTGGACCAGCAGTTTTGCAAGAACTCCCATGGCCTACTGATCCACTGGCCCTCTCCCACCACCTCTCTGACATCTCCTCCTCCATCACAGAAGCAAAAACCAGAGAATGTTCAATGACCAAGTTGTGGGGGAAAGATGACTACCACAGGAAGAATTTCTGAACTGAAGCCAACGATGGTACAGTAAGATGATGCAGGACCCTTGCTCCTACCAAGGTCAAACCAAAATAACCATCTCAGACTAGACTGAAAGATCATTCAATATGTAGGAAAACCTGGATGAAAAGTGGTCTGAGTACTGAGGACTACTGTAGGGTCTTGTGGGAGCTGGTAAAAAGAGAGAGCACCTAGAGGATTATTTTTATGTGATAAAGTAAACAATCACTACCTTCCACCAAAAGCCATTGCTGAGCCTGCACTGTCCCAGCTACTTTGCAGAGATTCTTTTTTTTTTTTTAAGATTTTATTTATTTATTTGACAGAGAGAGAGACAGCCAGCGAGAGAGGGAACACAAGCAGGGGGAGTGGGAGAGGAAGAAGCAGGCTCATAGCGGAGGAGCCTGATGTGGGGCTCAATCCCATAATGCTGGGATCACGCCCTGAGCCGAAGGCAGACGCTTAACGACTGCCCCACCCAGGTGCCCCACTTTGCAGAGATTCTAAGCAGGAAGTCCCTGTTGAGAAAAATGGTACCACTGGTAATTTATGAGAAAAAGGAAGGGTATGACTGGAATTCTACCATGAAAAAATGAAGCAAAAAATTCTGAGAAATCTGTTTTTCAAAACAAAACGCAGGTTATGACGGCAGCTGGTGGATAAGTTTCCAATGGGATTATATGACACATGATCCCAAATTTGACACTCAACAGCATCATCAGCCATTTTTGCCAACATGTCCAAAAACTTCAATTTTCCTAAATATCTTCCTTCATCCTTTTTCATTCATATCATTTTCTTCGGAAGCACCTGTCACCATCTTTGTCAGATTTTTCTCTTTCCACTGTTAAGATGTCTGGATCCCCAGGCTCTTCATTTGTCAAAGTAGCTGTGATCATGATATAAGCAACTCTAATATTTTAATTAACTTCCAGAAAACCTGCATGTTTCATAAGACTTACAAGTCTGTTTTTTTAATCAAATGTAAATTAGATACTTCCTGATATAAGCCCCCAACCTTCAATGACATGGTCCTAATGGGTGGGTAGGAACAGATACCGATCTTGTTCAGTTGGGAGGGATGTTTAACAAGAAGCGATGTCCATTATTTCCACTAATTTTACCTTCATACCTGAAAAGGTTGGCTGTATTATTCCCAGAGTACGATAGGATTATTGAAGTTCAGAAAGTTGAAGAAACTTGTACACACTACAAAGCCTTGGCTTGTCTCAGTGCATATACTCTCTACTTTGTACAGCAATTGATTTTTGTTTAAGCTTTATAACAGCCATATGAAATAGGTAGAAAAATTGTCATCCCTATCTTACAGTAGAAGAAATTGATATGCAGAGTGGTCAAATAATTCCCCTGAGGTATCCTCAATGGGGAAATCAAAGTGAAAAATTTTACAAATGTCATACGTTCATAAACTATAATCTGTGTGTATATATAGATAAAGCAGGTTTTCCCACAACACTAAACCAAGCACTTTTTAACTATTTGTTTAATCAGACCACAAAAGTCAGGACTTTCTGTCTCGTTTTAAGAGACAGAAGTTTGTAGTCCCATGTTTCTCCACCGAGGTAGCAAGAGTGCACCTTTTTAAAACCTTAGATTTCTGGACCCCATTCTAGACATAACTAAATCAGAATATCTGACCATGGGACCTAGGAATTTTCATTTGAATAGGCTTCTCGGCTAACTTTTATTCACACTGAAATTTGAGAACTACAGCATGTGGCTAGATTTAAAAAGTACCAGATGATGTGTAGTTATAAGTAGGGGAGGTCAGGCCATCTCCTCACAGATTTTTAAAGCAGCTGATGGAAGCCTACTAATCTATTAATCAGAAACATGGACTGTTAGGATTCATAAAACAGTCTGATTAACATGGCATTAGAGTTATAGGAAATTAATTAAAACCAGAAAAGAAGCAGCTAAGAATCTAGGCTTCTTGAGATACCTAGAAGGTAACAAATAGTCAACATGAAATAAAGAGAGGCCTGGATGTTCAATAAAATACACTTACTTGCTGACCTTTTTAATCGATCTGGACACAGAAGAGGTAAAAATTCACACAAGATTGCCATAAGGGTACATTTATAAGTCACAGAGATAAATGCACTAAAGAAGTAAAGACTCGATGTTTCTGAAAGTAATAACATCAAGAAAGTTTATGAACTTAGGACTTCTGAAAAATAATCTAAGTGCTTTTGGTCTAAAGACAGATTCCAAGGCAATGCATGGCTGGACTTCCTGCCCCATGCCCAGGAGTGACTCTCTCAGGGTCTTCTCCTCTTTCCAAATCACAAGAAGTTCTAGATTTTCAGTACAGCAACGTTATATCCCCAAAAGACTATACAATATCTTTTTTTAAAACTGAGGAATTATTGTTTTGATTTTGATCTAGTCTTCTCTATGCTCAAGCAAATGCTAGCCTTAATTTCTTCCACTCATTTACTGCGGGAAGTTTCCTTTTCTGAATGCCACTTTATTTTTTAGATAACTTAATCAGTGTTCATTTATATCTGTACTCAACACTCCCAAATTCTCACACTTTTCATTTAGGACTACTTAATTCCTTACAGAAGTTCCACTGAAAACATTTAAAAGCTCAGTTGTCATTCTTTAAAGGGGTTAAGAAGAGCCGATCCAATTATTAAAGTAAAAAATAAATAAATAAAGAGAAACAGACAAAATGAGGCTACTGCCTTCAAAACTGTCCTATAATTTAGGCCCTGTTTATCTGGCAAAAACAATTCCAATTACAGCAAAAACAAATCATTAAGAGTAAAAACAGACACTCTTCAAGATGGTACAGACACACAGCTAGCTTCCTGTCCCAAAATGAAAATAGAGTTAAAAAGATTTTGCTTCTAAATGTTTTATTACTCTGTCAAATTTAAAATGGCTTGTTTACAAAAGTATATTTTGATTATTTCAAAGTATGAATTAATCGATAACTAAATTAACTTGTCATTTTTTTCAAATGGAAATGCTCAGATTTTTAAAAAAATAATATATTCAAAGAAATGTCAAACTCAGATAGTTTTCAGTAACAGCAACCTTTCTAAAAACATCTACCTGTGAGACCATTGGACATCCACAAAATAAAAGAAACTTGTCTCTATAAAATATAGCTGGGAATAACTTTTTTTTCCCCTAAACCCTGCACTCCTAGTTTATCTAATGGCATGATAATCTGCCGGCCATACTCAAAAGAGATGCTTTTGATTTCAGTGAAAGGCTTTGACAATATCTCTATATTAAGCATTAAAACTACAGCAACAAAATATTATTTGTCTCATAAACTTTCTAGTTTAACAAGTCAAGTTCTACTACAAACTAGATAGACCAACACAATTGACTGGATGAACTAAAACTTATCATTTCAATAAAACCCTGCAAACTGCGGATTTTTCAGTTCATCCGGACTCCAAAATTATGCTACCAAACTCTAGATTCTTGATCACGGTTGGACAAGCCCTGCAGTTGGGTGATATTTTAAATAAGTCAATTTTATAAAGCCATCTCTGGAAGCAACGGGCTCGAAACAGATTTCGTAACGGAGCACAATTAAAAGACAAAATAGAGCTAGATTTACTTTACATTAGACACTTCAGGATATACGGCTATTCGATAAACGCTAACGAAAATACAGACTACTAGTGTAAAAGGGAGGCAGAAGAACACCTACCCACACTGTGCAGAAGGTGATGGGAACAAAGTCAAGGTTGATTCTTTCTCAATTACTTTGTAGGGTGAACAAGAAAAACACTTCAATTGGTATTTTTCTAAAAAACGCACCTAATCTCAAAGCGCATTTTAAAATTTACACTGTAATGATCTCGGTGGTAACTTTGGTTATTTTCAGTTAGGAATGAGCTAAAAATAAATATCTAGGACTCATGCTGAAAGTGGGATTTCCTCCCAGTAAGTGCACAGGCAAATTCAGCCCCTTATCTGACACATGCAGGAGAATATTTTTTAAAGGAATAAAAACACATATACATTAAAAAGAAAAATCTAAGTTTGCAGACTAGCTGATGAACTCTTTCTCTTCTTTCCATAAAAATTCACTTAAATTGGTTTAATCACCAGGTCCATCTCAGGAGATTAGGGAGATAAGTATTTCAGACTAAAAGTCCTTTATTTCTTTTCCATCCGTTTAACCTGCCAGCCAGCACCCACAATGAGCAAGGCACTGGGCCAGAATTTTTGCAAGGCAGTATCTATGGCTGAGAAGAGCAGGCTAAAAAGTTTGATTCTTTTATCGTGAAAGCTGTCGTGATCAGAATCTGGCTTTAGTTCCTGAGCCTAGAAAGCACATTTTGAAGGTAGCCTCGGCAACTCAACAGATTCTTGCTTTCCAAACTTCCTGTTGCGGGATCAGGACCCCAAAATACGAACTACCAAACAAGGGGTTGCTTTATATCACAATGCCTCCTGAGGAACATGTCCTATGTGCACCTGTTAACTTGATCATATGAAACACTTCCTTTAAAAATAAGAACCATTTCTTTTAGTCGCATTCAGGCTACTTTAAAAATGTCCTAAGAATGCTCGCTCCACGAGTTGCCACAAAATGAAGCATTCCCCCCCATAATATCTCTAATGACTTCCAACTTCCATGAGGTTTATTTAAGTGGATTATACCTGGAGAGGGGGAAACACTTGCCACAGACATAGCATAAATATTCAGTTATTCAAACTTACTTCAGAAGATGGAAAATTTTTATTAAAATCCTGTTAAATCAAAACCACAAGCTTCTTGAACAAAATTATTTCAATATTCTGACAAGGTACTGTGGGGTATGGGGGATAGAAAGGCATTTTGTAAATTTTAAGCACATTCTGAGGGAGAAGAATCTGCCAGGTTAAAAATACATGAAATAAAAGGCATTTCTTTACAAAATTATATATATATACATATGTATATATATACATACACACACACACACACATACAAACACATAGACATGTACACATTGACAGAAAAGATGACCGGCAAAAAAAAAATTGACAAGACCCAACTTCTACATTAATTTAAAGCAATTTCAAAATGAGCTAGGGCAAATGACTAGTTACACTCAAACACAAACTCTTTCAAGTAAGTTATGATTATTATGGCATTTATTCTCCAGCTAGCTACTTCAAGAAGTCTAAATTTAGCCAACTTCACCAGGAGTGAGCCTGAGTCCACATTATTTCATTTTAGCTAAATGTGCTTCTTTGTATATCATGATTCTACTGTCTTCTGTTCTTTTAAGATTTCCTAAGTGATAGTGAAAAATCTATGTAGCTCACTATTTTTATTCTGGAACGCAAAGATAAATAATGGGCTTTGCATTAAAGATGGGGGAATTTATAAATCAAAGGTCACCACAAACATCACACACAGATATAAACCATTATACACGAAATAAATGTTTTTCCAAAAAAAAATTCATCGTATATATCTATGTATACATAAAGGAACATGTCTTATAGAAAAAGTAATTTTCTCATTAATTCTCAAAGTAATATTGGAACAATGCCTAGGGTTAATGAATTTATGGAGAGGAGAGAGAAGAAAGTTGACATTCAAAAATCACTCTTTCTCAAAATCTGTACCTTTTTCTGAGTTCACCCTGCAGTTTGAAATCACACAGAGCTACAAAGCCATCTCCTCTCAACTCCTGGTCTCAAAATTCCATACCCTCAAAATCCCCAGCCCTCTCGATACACAAAATGGAACTATTTTCATTTCGTTTCGTATATCCATGAAAGTGGTGTTTACATAAGCACTGGTGAGAAGTCATCAGCCCTTTACAGACACTGTGACACTTTTCATCCTTTAAAACTCCCAGCAGGTCTGTCACTTGAGTTTCCTAAGTTACCAAGATAACGACCTGCACTATAAACATAAACACTTTCATTTCTAAAGAGACATTAGATAACTCAATTATACACTAATCACCATGAACGTGACTAATGACGTGTTCACACCGTACACATAAGCAATCCCTGTTACCAAACTCCAAAAGGCAAAGTCACCATTAACTGGCAATCTTGATACTGTGTTATAAATCAGGTTAACATAAAGGTTCCTTATTCAAAAGGTCTGTGAAACCACCCCTCCAATTAAAATAAGACTTTTAAATATGCACAATAATGAGAAATGAAGGGGGAAAACAGACTTGCCAACTATTAGCGTAGTACTGGTGCAAAAAAGAGTTACCAAGGTCACATATAAATTTGAACAGCTGTATATCATGTGCCATCATTAAATCTACACAGGTTTGCCATCATAATTGAAGAGGTGACATGAATATTCAAGTATTTCATCCCTTTAAAAATTATAGCTGCGCTTCCAAAATGGTAGCCATTAGTCACGTGTCAATTGAGTACTTGGACTGTGGCTACATCAAATTGAGATAGGCTGTGAGTGCAAAACATACACCAGATATTTCAATTTATAAACAAAAAAAAACAATGCAAAATACCTTCATTTTTTTTATATTGACTTTACGTTATGCTGTCATGGATTACTTCAAACATTACTATCATGGATTTCACCTGTTTCTTTTTCCTTTTCTATGTAGCTACTAGAAAATGGAAAATTAAGTACGTGGCTCATGTTAGATTTCTATTGGTCAGCGCTTATCTATAATGTTTACAGGACTGTTTTCATCAAAGCCACTGGGTGACACTGTTTCTCCACTAAATTGATATAACCAAAGCAATTTCCTGGCAGAGGAAAAAAAAAATCTCACACACAGGCTCCCACACATGTGCACACGTGTACACACATACCAATAGACCTAATGTGCTCGTTAGAACTATTCACAGGATGAAACTTTCTTAGGATGAAAAAGTAGGAGTATATTCAAGTAACGTTGTTACTATCTCAGGATGGAAGAACATGAATGCATTTAACTTTTATTACTATCTTAGCAGGACCAGCTATACTTAAAAATCTTTAATGGTTATTCTGATTCCTCGATAATGAATGAGAGCTCTAATCAAATCGAACAGGTAGAAGTTGTTCAGTTTGTGAGTTTTCCCAACTAGCTTCCCACTTTATAAATGGTAATGTTCTTCACAACCTCCTCTAATATTACATCCTATTTACTTATATTTTAATGGATTCCGGAGGAAACCATGCAAAATAACTTAGGTGAACAAAAACCACCAGCTGTTTTTGCTAACAAAGAAATGCTTTACTGATGTGCAGATTACTTTTTGCCTTGAATTTTTGAAAGCCTGAACATTTTGAAATAGATTTATTAAAGAACTAAAATGAAAACAAAAATCAATAGTCAAGCCACCAAAGCATGCTCTTCTTTGATGAGATAAAGACTCCACGAAGTTAGACTTTGCAATGCAATTGATATTCATTCATGGGACAAAGTCCTAAATGACACATTCCACAGGCTGCCTGGTACTATTTGATAACCAGAAAATTTACTGTAAGGGCTCAGAAGAGTTTTGTGTCATCTGTCCCTTCAACAGGTTTTAGAGTCTCCTCATTCTGAATGAGCATTTAGAGTTAGTTCCATGTGCAAAACTACAAAAGATACCCAGGCTTAAAATCACCAGCGTGACTCCTTTCCTACTCTCTTTCCCTAGCGGCATATTCAGGTCCAAGAGAAAAATGGATAAAAGCCAACATTTTGCCTCAGACTGGCTACATACATTTAGCGGAGTCTCCCTCAGTTTCCTTCTCTCTAAAATCAGACTAATTTTAGTCTCTTAACTACAGCCTGCACAGAATTGAGCATTCTGAGATCTCACTGCTACAAATTACTTGAAGCCATAAACTACCTCAGGATATGAAAACAAACAATCATTGTACGCTATTGAAGGATAACTTCCTAACTCCTGCAATATTTTTACCTGTATTTCAGAAGTACTATGAAGGTACACTAACCTTAATTTCCATTTCAAATAAAAAATTCTCTGTTGTCAAAATGTAAAGCTGCTCAAAATCCAAAAATATTTATTTTGACCAGTATGTGGTGATGAAGTTATTGAAATCTATGGAACTATAGACTTTTACCCCAGAAAAATGAACAGATGAAGAGATGAACGTTCTGGATCTAGAGTTAAAACCTACTCTAAGCTCTTATATGCATTCCTTCAGCTATTATCTAAGAGGCTATTTAGCTATTTTACGGATTTCCCCTTTCCTTATGTTGACCCCTCAATACCCTAACTAGCTTTAACTCTGGAGAGTTGAGTGCCTATCCTATCTGTATATAACACGTATGATTTTTAGCATGAGGCCTAATGAATAGATAAAATATGCTGATACGACCGTTGATAGTTTCACTGACCAAAGACCTTTATGGATAACATTAGCTAAGGGTAGCATCTTCTTTTAAGACAGTGGTATACTTTTACGGTGCACACATATAGCCAGCTAATATTTTTGATGATTATTATCCAACAGATCTTTCTCTGAACTACAATTGATACACATCTTCAAGATATTTTTTCTTCCAGAGATCAAAGCTATGTATTGTATGTTGACAACAGCACAAATATATTCTCAGATCCAAGTTAAGACAACTCCCTGGGAGCCCTGGCAGGGGGAGCGCCTTTTAAAAAATACTACCAATAGTAAAAGTAGACATAAGTAATTACTAAAAGTTTAAACTCCCATGTAAAGGAAATAGCGTTCATTTGAATATTAACAGAGCACATCTTTAAGTATAAGCATATAGACATGTCTGAACCTTTTGAGGTTCATTCTTAATTATTTAATAGAGCTTCATTAAAAATATGAATGAAGAAGGTAAACATAAATTGCGTTGTCAATCTCATGTATCTTGAGGGTTTTTTAAAAGATACAATTACAAATATCACACAGAAGAGAAAGAAGAGGAGGAAGACTGTTGGGATAGGAGACAGAAGGCCAACTAAATAAACAATTCACTACAAACATGCAGGCTTATGTGTAATTTCAAGAAGCCAAAGAAACTTGCCCTATGCAAAGGCATTGCATCTGCTCATCAAAATCTCTCAGGATACCTCATGATACAACAGCTGCATTGATCACCTTCATGCATCCATGAGATTACATCTCACGACAACAGTATTTCCTGAAAAATACAACTCCTGCCCTAAATCCAAGATAAACTCATTCTTTCAATAGATTCTGTAACACAAGCTTTCGATGAAGTCTACATAGACTCTATGGGGATGTTACTGGCACCGACCCTATTAACTGAAATCTTACAAATATCCAGAAATACTTCTAACTTTGAGGTTCATAAACATCCCGCTTCAATGCTCTTTAAATGAGAAGTGAAATTAAATTTGGTAAAGCCTGTATTCAACTAGGGCCCTGCAAAGATTATTCTGGGAGTTTTATTTCCTAATAGAACACAACAAATTCACACCAATGTCACTACAGATACAATGAATGCTTTTTCATGCCAGTGTCACTCACCCTAGCCTGCCTGCACCCCCTGCCCAGGCTTTTCAAAATGTATTTCATACACAGAGTCACTGTTCTGGTTGTTTATTTAATTAACATGACAGCCCAGCATACACAGCATTTCTTTCATTTCTACAGTTTTAACTTTTTACACTTTAGACTCAATACAGAAAGAGTAAAATTACTGTTTGACTCCTTCCAACCTCTGGAAATTTATATAGATTCACTGACTATTTCTGTCAGTTGAAACAGTTTTTCAGTATGCTTTAAATATCTGTATATACAAAGTAAAAATCACAATTTTGTCCCCACACACACAAAAAAATTATTTTCCCTTACTTCTCCCAAGGGATAGGAATTTTTTTTTCTTTTTAGTGTTTTCAGAAGTTGACATGAATTTTAATTCTGCCAGCAAGTCATATGTAATCAATATTGTTCTTTATATCACCCTAAGCTGAGTTATACTACTGAAATGTGATAGAATTAAAACCTGTCATTGTTTCTGGAATTTGTTCAATTTGAGAAATACTGTAGGTTATACTGGAATGTATTTAGGAACTTGAAGGACAATAGGTTCTTTATTTCCAAAAGAAATACTTCTGTATTTTAGAACCATAGCATAAATGTAAGTTACACTTATTCAGATAGAAGATGTAACAAGGCCTATCATGTGTCTACCATCACAAAGCATTCCTATTTCTTATATTTTTGTTTTATTGTTGTTGTTTTTTCATTTGAAAATACCTTTCTTACATCAGTGATGAAAAACTCGATTCTACTTTTGATAACCAACCATCAGACTCCATTACATTCCTACAAAAATCTATTTTGCCGCTAAAGATGTATAATTAAGAGCTGTAGGGAAATATTTATGGGAAATATTTTGATTTTTAATTACATAATACAAAGTATATAGCTGTACATTTCTGACAGAAAATGTATCCATCACAAAGAATTTTGTCAGTAAGTGGGACAAACACATTAATGGAAAGAGACCTTGTGTTTACTTCATGTGAAACCACAGGCAAAACTTAACTCTTAACATGTAACTAAAGTAGAATGACATTGGTTCGGAATCTTTCAAAGATGCATGTGCAAGGTGGTTCACAGTAACTAGTGAGGAATGACGAGCCAATCGTGTTCTTCGATTATATAGAGAATAGAGATATCCCTTCAAATACGATATCCAAATGGTAAAAACTACATAATTAAAATTTTGTGTTGAAAAATAACATATCTTTTAGTCATACAAAATATCTAATAATTCAAGAAATTCGAAGTATCTCTGTAGAGTCCAGTGTTTAGACGGTACAGTGATGAGAGACACATACTTGCTCTAGGATGTGAACATCTACCTAGAAAAGCTACATACACCTTAGTGGACATGTCTGCCAACCAAAAAAGTACAGTTTGACACACTGAGCTACAAAATCAGCTTGAGTCTTGAGGATATTGGACTGGTACTACTCTACTAAAAGCCATACAGATGTTACAAACTTTTCTTTCCTAAGAGGAAAGATTGCCCTCACTTGCATTCACAGATAGACCCAGTGTCAGATGAATTCTGTGACTGAAGACTAGACCTATTTCTTCTTTCTTTGCTGAAAGCTATCCTTATCATGCATACTGCAAAACTCATTCCATATGCAATAGCCAATCTAGAGATGTAACTACGGTTTAGGAAGGAAGGCAAAAAGGGAGGCAAATATCTCTGTCAGTTGCTTTGTCTTATGAGAATTGTTATCACCTATTCTCCTTGACCTTTTAGCACTGAGTCATTGAAGAGAGGTAGTTCATAAGTGGCCACTATCGTTCACACAGAGAAGAAAAGGCTGAAATTCTCTCACCTTTAAACCTCACAATGAGCAAGGTCCAAATAAATTCTCAAGAGGCCTCTGCCAGACTTTCTGCGTTTTATGTCCTTACACCTCTATTTAAAATTCACTTGTTGCCAGAGTATTGTCTGGAATTGAAAGTAGACATTCTTTCATAAAAAAAACTCCTAATCAGGTAGCATTCGGGGCAAGGTTATATATGTGTTTTATAAGTATTTTGATTCTTGACTTCATAAACTATGCAGATGACAGTGTACACTTTGCACTCTTAACCAGAAGTTTGTTTCCTTATGATAAAACAGATAAGACATTTACTGTATAGCTCCTGAACTTTTCACACAGTTAGGCTAACGAATGAGATATTGCCCTATCTCGTAAGAGACTATTCCATGTTACTTCTCACCCCCACACATACAATTATACTCAGCAACAACTTTAATGGGCCATATATAAAAACTGGTCTTAAGTCACTCTCTTTCTCTCTGTCTCTCTCTCTCTCACACACACACACACACACACACACACACACACACACACACTAACCGATGCCCTCATTAAAACTTCAAGGATCTGAATTTCTGCTAAATGTAACCTTGTTTTCCATCAACCATAAGAGATACAGTCTCTCACTTTAGAACATTCTTCATAAACACAGCCTTTAAAAAAAAAAACAGTAACCAAAAAAATGACCAAAATAGATTACAAATGTGCATTTTCAACAGCATTAATCAGCAAAACATTTAAAAATGCAATGCTCAATTACTTTCTTATAAATCTGCAGGTTATCTGAATTCTCCATTTATCAATCCAAACCAGAGAAAACCAATAAAAATCTGCAGATTAATCAACACTGCTGGTTAACTCACCTAAACACCTTATCTTAAATCCACCTCTAACTCCTTAACTTCTAAATGTTATATGAAATTTCAGAAATTTAAGAGGCTAAATGATATTAATTTGAACTTAAGATTAAATCACAGTTTTGCCTTACAAATTATGGTTCAGTTTTGCAGTGATCATATCACTTTCCCCTTTAAGTTAAAGAAAAGTGTTCTAAACATAATAAAACTAGCAGTGTTTTCATTTAAAAAGACATTCTCCCCTGACAGAGAAGAAATAAAACTGTGCTTTCCCCCGTATTGGTTTACCCTTCAATAGATAGCTTTATTCTGGTGAGTTCCAAATTTCTACCAAAGCTAAGTGTCAGTCAGTGGCCTGTTTAGAACTTCACTCTTAGAGTAAGCTTATACCCAAGAAATATTTGCTTTATCTAAACAAAAAACTAAATAAGTACATTAGTTTTAAAATAAACACAGAGACTATGATGCTGTCACTCATTCTGCTAAATAATGTCAAACAACTACATTCTGTGTAATCAACTCTGTTTCAAAAACAAACTAACCACCACACCATATGGTGACTGCTATGTCTTAGAAATATCTAAATGATTCTTCAAAAAAAAAAAAAAAAAAAAGCTTACTATATCTTGGGACATTCTCCCACTCAGTAAAGTCCTAATAGAGCCATAGGTAGGCATAAATTTAAAAGGGAAAAGTGTAAATTTCCACTTGCTGAACATGATCAGCTCTCTACAACCCCCACCCCCAAGTGTCATATCTGTTTGGAGTAGAGAAGCAAGCACTTAAGTACACCTTTTCAGAAACAATTTGCGTTTAAAATTGGGATTTGATCTTTTACGCCCTCTATGGCAACTGTATTCTATGGCCTTAAAACGTTTATTGATAATTAAGAGATTCATCCCCAAAATTCATTAAACTTTTTCCTAGAACAACTTCACTCCTAGATTCCTCCTCTTCTTCCTTTCTGAAAGATTTATACCACCAGCGATCTTGGAATTATTCTCCTGAATCAATATTTCCTGTATAATCTGTATAAATCCATTTGAATTTCTAACATCGACTGAAGTCTGTACTCCAGAGAAATGTTTTTAGTTGACACCAACAGCGCAGTTCAAGACTTTGACAAATTCCGCAGTTCAGACATATTGTTCCCCAAATAGAAGTTTATCATCAGGATACAAAACACATTACCATGTCATAACGTATGTCCCCAAAAACAAACTGGGCACCAAACAGATGCAGCCTTTTCAAGTAAAACTTACTGCAAAACCAGAAAGTGTGTATCAACACCTCACCTTCAAGCATTCCTTGATTTTACTTCAGAATCTTTTTACTGACTTTCACAGACATTGACTTGTCACTTTAGAAAAACCTTATAGAAAGTATTAAAGAAATCCAGTAAAATCCACGTGTTGAGACATCACCCAGTGCTAATAAAGCAAACCTGGAGGATTTCTGCTAAAGGAGAAAACTAGGAGGGGACTTGAGCGTAGGGAAGTCGTATGCCAGGTGTAGCAGATCTAAAAAGTTGGCCCAGGTGTGGAAGACCCTGCAAATGCCATCTAGTTTTGTTCCTTATTGTTTCTGCTGTTCAGATTATAAAATACTGTGCGAGACGGGGAGAATAACTCCCTAAATTTCCTACTGAGTCTGAAGTTAACACCACTTTTCTAGACTATCTTTCCTTTAGTTCCCAGCACTCGGGTTCCCTCCACTTTGTGGCGAATCCCAAGCCTTTCAAGTCTTCCCGGGAGGCGAGTGAGAGGAGCTCGCCAGGGCTTACCTGTTCCCTCGGTATGCAGGGCAGGGAGGTCCTCCGATGGGACTTGCTGCTGCAGCCGGACATCTCCGCGGACACCACGGAGCTGGACCGCCTCCTCCTCTTAAATACTGGGATATCTTCCTTGGTCCCAGCAATTTGCTGGGACCCGAAATGCTCCCTCGGAGCCGCCCCCGCAGACTGCGGCAAGATTTTCTCCACGTACCTGGCCAGGAGGAGCCCCAACACGCCGGCCAAGTATGCCAGGTAAGGTCTCCAGGCGACCTTGAACCTCTCTAAGGAAATGAGGGACACAGTCCTGACCGCGCTAGTCAAGGCGATCATGAGGACGCCCAGCCTCAGCCTCAGCACCAGCCATGTCGCGGCGGCCAAGCAGCTGAGCACCACCCCCGCGGCCGGCAGCGAGAGTAAGTGATCCTCCCCGACGCCCAGCCCAATCTGGACGAGCGCTTCCCCCCCGCAGCAGGCGGCGAGCAGTGCGACGGCCAGAGGCAGGCGCACCCCGGCGCGCAGGAGGTACAAGCCCATCCAGAAGAAGGCACACAGAAGACTGAAGAGCAGCGCCGAGAGCTGCAGCCAGGGGCTGAGCGGCGCGCCGCCCCCAGGAGCACCTCCCCGAAGCCCCGGGAAGACGCCCCCTTCTGCTCCCGGGGCCGTTTCCTCCGCAGCGGCCGTCGCCGCCTCCTTACTCTGCTCCAGGTCGCGGCCGATCTCCCCGCGCACCAGCCTCACCAGCAGGGCCAGCAGAAAGGACAGGGAGCCCGCGCACAGCGCTGAGGAAAGTTTCCGGGAGCGCCGGAGCGGCCGCAGCACCAGGTCTCCCCAGCGGCCGCGGCTGCCGGAGTCCCGCGACCGTGCGGGGCCGGCGCCAGCGGGACAGTCCGGGCCCGCCGCGAGGGCTTGATACACCCCACCGTGGTCGGGCTTGTCCCCGACTCGCGCGGCCTCGCGGAGCACTGCCATTGTGTGCCCTCTTCACGGAATCCCCAAGTTCCCCCGGACGCCCCCACCCCGACACATGCACGCACGCACTCTCTCCCTAATCCCACCCTCGGAATCCCTCCTTCTCCGCAGGCCCCCAAGCCACCGCAAGTTTCAGCTTTCCAATAACTCCTGGAGAAGCCTGGATGCTCCTAAGAGTCGCCTTCAAGTTAAAAGCTAGCACAGGCAGAAACGATCAGACTTCCTCCTTTTCGCTCTTTGAAAAACTCTTAAAAATTGTGCTCCACCCCCACCCCCGACTTCTATCCTCCGGGGTCTCTTCCTACTTCAGGATTTTAAAGATTGCCCCACGCGTCCGGCGCACGGGGGCTGCAGACGCTGGAGGAGCCGGGGGCGCAGGGCGAGCTCGGGGCCATCTCGGGCGCCGCTCGGCGCTGCGCTGCGGCGCTCCGGGCCGGCGGCAGACGGAGGTGCCCCTTCTCTTCCTTCCTGCAGCTCTTTCTCTATCACTCTTTCTTTCTCCTCGGCCGATCCTCCCCGGCACAGCCCCAGGAAGCGAACCGCCATTCCCCGGGGCAGAAAGCAAAGCCTCCCCTGCGTCTGTCCGTCCAGCTCATGGCAAAGGGTAGAAAAAAAAATGGGAATGGGGCTGAGAAATAACCAAGAAGTTGCTAAGTCCCGTCGGGAAGAGCCACAGTCCGAGAGGCTAGCGGCAGCCACAAGGAGGGAGGGAGAGCGAGCGAGCTGGAGAGGAAGGGAGGGTGAGAGGAAGGGAGGGTGAGAAGGGAGAATGAGAATTACTCTTTTTTTCCCCTTCTTTTTGGTGCGATGTAGGTGGTGATTTGCAGTTTTGCAAAAGGGAAACGAGTGGAGACGACTGGTTAAAAGTGTATAAAGAAGCAGGCAACTGGAGTGATCGGCAATTCAGCTTGCTTGCTTTAAGGCAACTCCCTAGAAAAGCTTTCCCAGCTGAGCTCCTGCCTCCTCCCCCAGAGGAGGCGCTGCTCTCAACTCTTCGCTCCATTCCCGGAGCGGTCCCGCACTTCCAGCTCGCTGGAGAAAGGGTTGCTGAGGCCCGTCCTCCGCCCAGCGTGAGGAAGCCGGGGTCTCAGGGGGGCCTGTGGTTGACCCTCAGGCTGAGCTCCCTAGGACGCTAAGAAAAAAAGATTGTCCTTGGCTACATGGCAGGCAGTGGAAACGACATACTTCCTCCTGTCATTATAAATGACAGCCACGTCTACTGTCAGGGATTCAAAGATGCTTCTTAGTTCTCAAGTCAGTTACAACAGCAAACCAATTTCAGGTGGCACTGTAATGCTTTGCCCGCTCCTACTGGAAGGTCTGTTTGAAACAGAGAACCCAGGCCTTGCCTATTGTTCCAAATGATGGAAAATCTCAAGTTTAGCAAGACCCTAATAGCATTATTAAATAGGGCTGGGGGAGCATTCGTGGTTTTACAAATTGTTACTTAAAAAAAATCCAGGGCCTGAGACTATTAGGCAACAGCTGTTGATGGTGAACGGTAAATACATTGAGATTAAGTGACCTCAAGAAGGTTTTACCAGATTAAGCCCAAATCATCAATCAGAAAGGAATTTAAAAAAAAAATCTCAAGGGGGAGGTGAGATCAGGTAGGTTAACACCAGGAAAGCACTGCGAAGACATGTCTGGCTGTGAAATAGTGTGTCTCTCCTAAAGGAAGCTTGTGAGAAAAAAATCAGGACCTTAGTTAGGAATGTTTACGAGATGCACTATTCGCGTCCTGTAGTAACGTAGTATGTGAGACACCCAAGAAAAAATTTTAAACTAACTTTTGTGGCAGAGTATGAAAAATCATTCAATATCGATTCAATGGGCTCTTAAAAATCCATCAATGGTGGGAGCTAGTTCCTTTTTATACTTAGAAGGATAAAGGTATAAAAGAAGTAAGCGTATGATAGTCGGCTCTCATCCATGCTTAATCTGGTAACCTTAGATGCCATTTGCCTTCACTAGTAATATTAATAATAATCCAATTTTGTCTTAATTATCTTGACATTCCAGGTTAAAGTGTGTTTCTAGCCTGGAGTATTTGGAGAATTAGTTCAATATGCCATTGTATTTTGTGTGTGGAGAGGAAGTAATATAAAGAAAAGCCAAAGGAGATACTTGAGATAAAATTAATTCCCCCGGGGCAGCGGGGGGGAGGGTAGGGAGGAAAGATGGCTAAAGTCTTAAACTTAGCTTCATGGGAAACAGCCTGCTCTCCTTAGAGGCAGGTGTTTAATATTAATTTATGATATAAATGGATATAAGGAGCTATGATGATACAACTCTCCATCAGATGTCCAGAACAGTACCATCACATGGAGCACAAGTTGGGCAGCTAGTCAATGGCAGTGGGCACCATCTGTTTAATAATTAAGGAAGCAGAAGCAGCAATGTCTTTGCCAAAGACAAATGAGCCCCCTAGCATGCACACATACTTTTCTGAGTTTCCTTTTTAGATATATGATTCATATGCCAGAGCCTACCTGGAATAGTTCAGAGGGAAAAACCTTGATTGGAAAATCACGCTACTATCCATCGGCATCAAAAATAGCATATTAAAATGAAAACTATGGCACGTATCAAGGTAAGAAAGAAAGGCATAGTGAGGGGAATTTTAGAATATTTCTATTTTCTCTGTCCCTTACCCCCACAATGATCTCAGTTCTTTAGGGGAAAAAAAATAATAAATCATCAGGGCGTGTGGGTGGCTCAGCCGTTAAGCGTCTGCCCTCGGCTCAGGTCATGATCCCCGGGTCCTGGGATCAAGGCCTGCATTGGGCTCCCCGCTAAACAGGGAGCCTGCTTCTCCCTCTCCCACTCCCCTTGCTTGTGTTCTCTCTCTTGCTGTCTCTCTCTGTCAAATAAATAAATAAAGTCTTTAAAAAAGAGATAATAAATCATCATAAAAACTGAATTTGTAAGAGATGGAATGTAGACATTTTACAAAATTGTAACAGATAAAATAAGAATGGCATTTGTTCATGCAGCAAAACAAAAATACTAGATCTGCTGTTAAACTGACACTCTTGGGGTGTTCAATGGTGTTACAGAGGTGATGTCTTGGCCTCTGGGTCTCTCCCCATTCTCAACAAAAATCACAACCAGAAGACTATTTGTCCCACACAAAGGAAAGACGGTAGATTCCATCACTCCATCCTTTACCTCCATTGCCATCCAGAACCTGGAAGCAGATGAGCAAAAATAACCAATGCTCTTATTAGAAGACAGATACAGATACAGAAAGCTACAGTGCCATACTGAAGGATGGGACAAAGATTGTGCGGATTATATTAAATAAGACCCAATACAGAACGTGGACATTGAGTAATCACCGAGAAATACAACTGCCCATTTTCTACAGATAGTGTTGAGTCCTAACTCAAAGTGACAACACAGCCAAGGGCTAAGGAAAATGTGGTACACACAGGAAAGTAACATCCAGATCTTTCCTACCATATGTTGATGTGTTCTCCATCTCATCAGTTTTTCTCACTGATAACATCAGTAATTCCTATGTATATGAAACTCTTAAGTGAAAGCATGTGGATTCCACATACACAAAACAATTTATCATTATTTGGGAGACTAACAAAATATATAGATATTTGTATCCTTACATAATAATTCTATTTTCCAGAAAATGGAAAGAAAAATTCAAATTTGACTTCGTAAAACTCTCTACTTAGCCGAATCTAGCAACAGTGTTTTCATGACTACTTTGTGAAGAGGCTCATTTGCCAAATATAGTTATACTCAAGGGAATTGTGTTAAATTTTAAAAGTTTATCTTCTGTAGCAGGGGTTTACTCTTTCCCTACGACCTACCTGACCTCTCTGCATATACATCAAATGGGTATCTAGAATATAATACAGCCAAAACAAAATTCTTAACTTCCAACTCCCCACCCCTGCCCTTTCACCAAGCCCCATGTACCCAAACTATTTCTCCTCAGTCCTCCCGCCACAGGAAAAAACATAACTATCTATCTAGTTGCTTGGGCCCCAAAAGAGGGCACTACCCTCCATTCCAATCTATTAGCAAGTCTTTTTGATTCTATCTCTAAAATATATCCTGAATCCATCTGCTTTTCACCGTCTCATAATAACCAACCAAAGACATGTGTTTAAATGCATGATTTTTTATCTAGACATCTCTGGCCAGGACAATCGCGGTAAACTGTCTGGTCTTGCTCTCCTCCCATTCATTTTCTACACAGCAGCCAGAGTGTGAATTTTAAAATGTAAGTCAAATGATGTCATTCCCTGTTTAAAACCATCCCGAGGTTTGTCATTGAACTTGCAGTTCTCATGGCCACCTGCAGGGACCTTCATGATCTTCACAAACCACTCTTCTGTGCCGTCTCCTATTCTAAGTCTCTACTCGCTACTGCAACACTGGCCATCGGGATGTTCCTCAATGGCGAAAATATACTCTACACTGTCAAATATGGTAGCCACTAGTCACATGAGGCTTTTGAATACTTGAAACACAGTGCCACTGAGGAACTGAGTTTTTATATTTTTTTAAATTAATTTAAAATTTAGGGGTGCCTGGGTGGCTCAGTCATTAAGCGTCTGCCTTCAGCTCAGAGCGTGATCCCGGAGTCCTGGGATCGAGCCCCATATCAGGCTCCTCCGCTATGAGCCTGCTTCTTCCTCTCCCACTCCCCCCACTTGTATTCCCTCTCTCGCTGGCTGTCTCTGTCAAATAAATACATATAATCTTTAAAAAAAAATTAATTTAAAATTTAATAGCTTCACATGGCTAGTGGCTTCTCATGGAGGGGGGGTACACCTCCTGCCCCTCAAGCTATCATTCTGTTGTTTACCACGTCAAATTGAAAATCCTGCTCAGGACCTTACTATCTACAGAACTTCACATAGCTGCCTCTTTCTGCTCCATCAGTTCTCATCTTAAGTATTACCATTTTAGAAAGTCTTCCTTTCCTAAACATTTTGTCAAAAAGTCTTGGGTCTCCAAGTGCATACACACATTTTGTCATTCACGACCACACAACGCTGTTGCATTCTACTTACAGCACCTATCACGATACAAAATGGTCTTGCTCATGTATTTGTTTTCTTGTTTATCATACATCTCCCTTCACTGTGGGGTGCTATGTGAACAAAGGCCATGGACGTCTTTGTCTAGTTTGTTGTGTCCCCCCAATGACCAAGATTGTGCCCGACACATGGTAGGAGCTCTGTGCATACTTGCTGAATAAATTCTTGATGAATGAACAAAGTCAACGAATAAAGGATGAGAAAATAAAAGAAGCGGATATCTCTATCATCTTATGAAGTCCTCAGTTAAAGACAATCTTTGTACGTTTATACAACTAATTGCACAAGTGGATAGATCCTTCAAAATCTTCATTGAAGATTCTGTGGCCCAGAGTGGACTGATAGGCAGAATCACACAGCAACACTTTTTACAGAATGTTGCTTTAAAAAAAAAAAATCAATACATAAATTACTCATTTTTAAGCGAAATAGGTAATAATCAAGGTTTTGAAAATTTTGTATTGATTCTCAGATGAAATGTCCATAATCCACAGCAGTTTTCTGGTAGGAACAGAGTGAAAAACAATTTAACCATAAGTATTTGGGTAGCAAGTCAGCTGAGAAAGGAGGATTTAGGAGATATCCAAATAAAAATTACTAAAGAGTCATATCTCACATCATGATCTATGGCATAGTCTTCAACCCTTTCAATTAACACTACTCTAGGAGTTGAATTTAAATTTAAAAAATTAAACATTTTGCCAAGATAGGCCTTACTAATATTCATTATTTCACATCTAGTCAGGGGAAAGAAACAAAAAGGTTATATATATTTTTAATGCAACATCCCCCTCCTTCTGTGGAGTGCTGCCCCTGTTTAATTTCCAAAGAATTTAAGTAACTGCTTTGATAATACAATTGTGAACTTGCATAGAAACATTATAGGACAGCCACCTGGGTGGCTCAGTCAGTTAAGCATCTGCCTTCAGCTCAGGTCATGATTCCAGGGTCCTGGGATCGAGCCCCACATCAGGCTCTCCACTCAGCAAAGAGTCTGCTTCTTCTTTTCCCTCTGTCCCTCGCCCCCAGCTCCTGCTTTCTCCCCTCCCCCATGCACACGCGTGTGCTCTGCACTCTCTCCCCAATAAATAAATAGATTCTTAAAAAAGAAAAAAAGAAACATCATAGGAATAAAGCAAGGTGTGAGAAGGGATTGCTCCCCACAAAACTGTTACTAACAAAGCTTCAGACTGTCTACAGCACAAATCGCCAGAACAGTTACCTTTACCGTCCGTGCCCTCTAGATCCACACTGTCTGACACAGAGTTGGCATTTCCTACAAGGTGCTTCGGGTGTTGTTAACTGCTGGCTCCACCTTTTCTACACAAACTGTCAAGGAAATCAGACTGCTTTAGGTACAGAGCTGCCCAACCTTGTTCACTTTGTGGCACGTGCAGAAAATGATAATATTTGTCACCACCAATTTAAGGGACAAAGCCTTTTTCAGACAAAGGCTTCAGGCCCAGGGCCCAGGGAGATCATCATCTCAGGCACAGCACAGCTCTAACCGGTGGCACTTAATCTGGGAATTTTTGAAACAGCTAGTACTTGATTCACTAATAAAATGTAACTCCTTCCTCTGAAGGCTGTTACGATAAACACTGGATGAATCCCAAGGTCTCAGTAGCTTGCTGACTACCATATTCATCTTTTGTAGCCCTTCCTTCCAGTCACTTCCCCATAAGTTCCCTCAGTTGGTCTCCAACACAAATGAATGATTTCTTACCTAGTTCTAAAATTTGGAAAAGAGACACATGACGTATGATTTGTAAAACAGACATGATTGTGGCCAGGCCTAGAATCCAAATCTTTCCTCCCATACATTGATGTGCTCTCCATCACATCAGTTCTTCTCATCCATAACATTAGTAACTCATTAATAACACAGTCATTTCAGTAACTCCTCTAGACCTGTAACTCTTCGAAAAGTGAATTAGGATGTAAGGATACAAATATATATTTTGTTAGTCTCCCAAATAATGATAAATTGTTTTGCATATGTGAAATCAGCCTGCTTTTCACCTGAGAGTCTCACATACATAGACATCTAACGGTGATGTTCTGTATAGAAACAAAGACTAATCATTTTCCTTTCTAGAATTCTTGACACCCTCTGTGTCAAATAGAATAGGTGGGAACGCATTTATTATACATCTGTTTTTATACAAATAGCAAAATACTATAAAAAGTATGAGTAGTAAGAGCTTTAAAATTGCTATATTACTATTTTAAAGAGGGTTTTTTGTTTTTTTTAATATTGTTCCCCTTCTCTGCTTTAGCGCCATCAGCATGACAGGCTTAATTGAATCTTTCTGTGATGATTTGAAATCTTGTAGCATCTCAGACCCATCATTATGAATAGTAGTTTTCAATTGTGTCTGTAGAAATAAATGGTAGTAGAAGGATGGGGGTTGGACTGATAGTGAACTAATTTCTGTTCAGTAATAATTACTTTAAAAATAACCCTAATCTCAAAATACATGCAGTATGTTGGCAAAAGCCTGGAAGTAATAAAGATTTACTCTTGTGCCTTATTCTTTAAAACCCTTCACTTTAATTTCAAAGCAAAGCAAAGATTCTCTTCCATGGGACTCTGGATAGAGCCACAAAATAAAGTATAAGACAATCAAAGAAATTAAATATTTTATTGCTGGGGCAAAGATGGGCAGAGAGCATATAATAGAGGAAGAGTTGCAGGGATTTTCAGTAACATCACCTTCATGAATGAATCCATATTTGCTAAAGTCTGCAATAACAGGCTTCTCTATTAAGGGGACATCTCAAGTGCTTTCATAAAGAGGAACAGATTTTACCAAAATTTAAAAGGAATACATAATAGCATGAAAAAAAATCTACTTCTACAGAAGAAGTGGAAGTACAGTGCCCACTAAATAAATTACTGATAAATTGTCTAAGACTGAGCTCTGACTGACCTCCTGAGCGAATACCTCAGTTCTCCCCTGCTACTGATATACCCAACATTTTAAAATGTTAGAATTTAAGGATCATTTGGGTGTTCCATTAGAGCATACTTATAGGAAAAAATTCAATGGCTCCTTGATAGAAAAAAAACATACAGGTATAGCCTATTTCTTTTGATATTCCAACACCACTGAATTTTAAAGTTAGTTTTTACTTTACCCTCAGAAGTTACAATAGCACCCAAACTATTACTTGTTGTGTGTGTCCTAGCAAGATGCCAGGAAAAAATTGTGCATAGCCCAGAAACAACTTTGGTCTATAAATTGAACCCCCTTTTATATGAAACCTACTAGGGTTTTTAAAGGTTAATAAAGTGTTTTGAACTTCCTTATCATTTTGGAGGAAATCATAATCAGCCAAATGTCTATACACATGATATCTCAATAAAACTGGGGCGGGGGGGAGACTTCCCCTTACACTGAAGTAAAATCTGCCTCTTCTCAAATATATTTCCCAGTTCTGCTTTTGGGGAAATACAAAATAAAACTTTGTTAGTTTCCATACATGCTGCATTCAAAATGTTTGAAATCTTTATGAAGCTTTATTTTCCTCAAGAGAGAAATTCCCAGTTTGTAGAACAATTTATTGGGCAACATGGATTTTGGCCTCCAGTATCTTTGTAACCTTTATACCTACTTATCAGCAGCATTCTGGAATTCTCTAGGTCTGATTTTGCTGATTAAGAAGAGAACAAAACCGTTGTATTACTTCTCATGATCAGGGATACATGTTTATATTAATGTGACTTAAAAATATGTCAACGGTGTTTTCCAACTATATTCATGTTGTTGTTGTTGTTCATAGCTCATTTGAACTACCGGAATTTGGAAGTAGATTGCACCAAGAAATAGCCCTCTCATTATGTGTTATAATTCTTTCATTGTGCACTTTACTCAAAAACTAGGGTCATCTAGGTAAATCAGCATTCCCAGTAAGGTGTGTTTAGAGCTTAAGAAGAATATGTCTCAGAATACTACTCAGTAATTAAAGGCAACAAACTGCTGATACCCACAAAATCTTAGATTAATCTCCAGGGACTTGTGCTGAGCAAAAAAAGCCAACCCCCAAATGTTGCATATTGTATGATCCCACTTATATAACATTTTTGAAATGAAAAAAAAGCATAGAAATGGAGAGCAATTAATGGTTGGCAGAGGTCAGGTGGGGCTTGAGTGGTTAGGAAATATGTATGGTTATAAAAGTTTAGCTGTAGGGATCATGGAGCTGCTGAATCTGTTTGTATCTTGATTGTATCAATGCTAATATCCTGCTTGTGACATTGTACTATACTTTTTCAAGACGTTACCATTGAGGGAAACTGGGTAAAGGGTGAATTTCTGAATTATTTTTCACAACTCCATGTGAGTCTATGATATAAAAATAAAAAAATTAAGGGCGCCTGGGTGGCTCAGTCAGTTAAGCACCTGCCTTTGGCTTGGGTCATCATCCTAGGGTCCTCAGATCCAGCCCCACATGAGGCTCCCTGCTCAGCGGGGAGCCTGCTTCTCCCTCTCCCTTTGCTGCTCCCCCTGCTTGTGCTCTATCAAATGAATAAATAAAATCTTTAAAAAATAATAAAAGGAAATAAAAAGAAAAAAGTGTATTTTGCATTCTCTCTTATGCTGCTGAAAGAATTGCTATTACTTCTGCCTATGCTTAGGCATGTCATTTTTTAAAAAGATTTATTCATTTGAGAGAGAGAGAGAGCACGAGCAGGGACGTGCAGAGGAAGAGAGAGAATCTTAAGCAGGCTCCGCACCCAGCACAGATCCCTATGCAGAAATCATGACCTGAGCTGAAATCAAGAGCCAGATGCTTAACCAAATGAGCCGCCCAGGTGCCCCATAGCATGTTGTTTTTACAAATGTACTGGTTTTCTCTGTACTGTTCACATATCAGAATTCTTTGGATATTTGGTTAATTTGTTATGAAATAATTGCTAAATACCATGTAAAGTGAAATTTTAAAAAATTAAAAATACAAAGATTTAGTCTTTGCTATTATAAAGCAGTTTATCCTAAAAAGAAATACTTAGAAGCACAGGTTTCCACTGCAATCTGAAAGCTGAGTACATCTATGAAAACTTTTGTAAGCCAAAATGGAGTAAAGCAAAGAAGCAATTATCATTAATCTACTGGAAAAATTTTGAACACTCCCAGATCTCCAAAATAACCTCTCTTAGGCTTTTCTGATACCTTCGGACACATCTTGCTAACAGATGGACAAGTAAATCAAGATAAAGTACCGATGCTCACAGACACAGGTCAAAGTTGTGGTGGCTTAATGCTGAGATGCTAAGCAGAGTTAGCCGGAAGTAGCTTGTTGGTGCCCCTCGCTGCTCAGGGCCAGCATTACCTCTGTAACAGCTCCGCTCCCTGCAAGACACTGAACATTATTTGCACTCGCCTTTTTTCGTAAAAATGAAAATCCTCTTCCAATGTCTTTCAGTTAGTGAAAACAGGTACTGATATGGGTCTTTTATAAAAGCAAAGTGGTGTATCACGAACCTCAGGGGTACCCATGTTTAAATATAGTTTCAGGGCGCCTGGGCGGCTCAGTTAAGTAACTGCCTTCAGCTCTGGTTGTGACCCTGGAGTCGTCGTCGTAGGATCAAGTCCCTCATGAAGCTCCTTGCTCAGCGGGGAGTCTGCTTCTCCCTCTGCCCCTCACCCCACTCTCGTGCTCTCTCTCACTCTCTCTCTCTCTCAAATAAATAAATAAAATCTAATAAATAAATAAACAAATAAATAAATAAATAAATAAATAAATAAAGTTTCAGTTTTTGCTTTGGAAGATGATTTATGAAACTTGTGAACATGAAATATCTGAAATGGGTGAAGAAGGTAATAGCATCCTAATTGTGGAAATATAAACAGAGGCGCAGACATTTCAGGTGCCTCCATTAAGGTACCCCAGAATTCAGTCTGGATTCCTGGTCTGTGGATGCAATGATCCAGCAATTTATGGATTTGGCATCTCTAAGTAAGTGCAGCTGAGGAATAGTGGCCCTTGACCAGTTATCCTACACTCTTCACACTTATATGTTATTTGCATTTGTAACTGCACTGGATCCTACAGAATCTAGGGCTATTTATTATCCTATTATACTGTCTCTTATATACTTTCATCCCTCAAAGCATTAGCCCCCAAAGGACAATCTCATTTATGACTACGGCATGATCTGGTTGGCTTTCGCACAATAACAAAAGTGTCAAAATACAGCATTTAAAAACAACTACTATAGAAACTGTAGGAAAGAAGTAATCAGCGTGCATAGATAACTATTATTTACTCGTAAAGAGACTTAAATAAAGAAAGCAATACGCTAGCCTACTATTTCTCCCATTAATGTGGAGTTCAGAAAAGAAAACATCTGCGCGTCTCAAAATAATCCCTATCTCACATTCAGAGGCCAAGAGGGAAGTGCCATATTAGTTAATCTGAGTTGATGTCTGCCTGAAACGGTGAGGCATTTTTTTCATTCTACGGGAACCACAGCGCTATGGTAACTTTCCACAGAAATGGCAAATTACATACAGAGCTTAGGCTCAATGATTTTCTTTAACCAAAATCTAGAAACAGGGTATTTTGAGCTCAGTAAGAATAGTAAGTGATGCATGGAAGAAAGCAATGTGGTTCTCGTCCCATCCCCAAAAGGTGGTGACTCTAAATAAATCTAGGAAGGTATAAGTTTTCTCTGATAATCACTCTCCTCGCCTTGACCTAATCTTTATATTGATTTTTTTCTTTTTTTTTTTTTTACCTTAGTCCACTTCTTAAGAATAAATTCGACATTCTTGCTCTGATTTTTGTAATCATAATTAATGTATTACATGTAAAGTTATGGGTGACACATAGCAAAGAGTTCTGGAAGTTATGGGTGACACATAGCTAAACAGGGTCAGGAGAAGCTTTCAGATTATTCTGAATCAAAACAATTATCATTCACTATGTATGTTTTTCCATTTCCTATCCCAAATGTCAGTTATTCAAGGGACTGGAAAAAAAAAACCCAAAATACCTCAAAATACAAGTCATTTCATCAGCATAATATACAAATACTAGAGTACTTCCTTAAATTTGTCCTTACTATATAAACTTATCAAGAAAGTGTGTCTATCTCTCATCTACACATGCATTTATACCCCAATAAGACAGCGATTCAAACAGGTGTTTTGTTTTGCTACTCTGTAAAACAAGAGTTCAGGATAAAATTTTGAGTTCATCTGTCTGGATTTTCTCCTATAGGAATGTTAATCATCCTCCTGAAATTTCCATACATCTTTTTTCTAGACTTTCCTAAGAAACCAATATTGCTACCCAACTGGAACCAGATTGTCGAACACAAGGATCCATCCTTAACCTTATAAAAAATGCCCTGGAATTTTTAATGAGCAGAAGTAGTCAGAACCTCGGTCTTACAGCTCATCCAATGGATGGTTCTCCTGCAGCACAGCACTCCATAACCCAGGGCTGGGAGCTGGCTCCGGACCACCTTGGGATGGAAGAGGGCCACCTACTGAATCACCGCCACCACATCCTGCAGCTTCTTCCATCCAAGTCTTCCCTGGGCCCACCCCTGCTCAACTCCCGAGGTCTGAAGAGATCACAGCTTTAGAGTATTTCATTACAAATTTTAAATTTCCAGTCTCTGGTTTTCATATTGCATTTCAAGATCAACATCCTTATTAGTAGTAGTATATTTTTTACTTTAAAATTTTATAACACCTTTTCCACTGACAAATTCAAAGCAGGCTACTGAACTTCATTACCACACAGGCAGAAATCCTCACAGCACCTCTATGAAAGAGGTGTTAAATGAAAGAGAGAGAGAGAGAGGGAGGGAGAGGGTGCAGGAGAGGGAGAGAGAGAGGTCACCATCACCTCCTCTTACAAAAGCCCAATCCTTAATAATTAATGAATGAAAAGACATCTTGAATCTAGTGGTCACTGGGAGTAATTGCCATATATTTTCTCAGCTGCCTCTAAATTAAAAATGGTAATAATTTAACCAATATATTTGGGCTGACGGCTAAAATAAGTTCCCTCTTGCACCCAAGCAGTAGAACTAAGTGGGATCTGAACAGACTACTCTCTGTTACCACTTGATTGCGGAAAACTCACACGTTGTGCTCAGTGACTGAGTACTTCAAGTCCTGCTCATTTTTACAGCTATCATTCTCTGTCCTTATTGAAGAGGTCCTGAAAATTGGGAGGACGTGGGTTATGTTTGTTTTGCTGTATTTCCTTTTCTCTGTCTTCAGGCCTTCCTTATGTAAAGATTTTTGATGTACAAATGATAACTTAAAATGAAGGATAAAATAAAATAAGGAATACTTTGAGTGATAAAGGATCTAGAGTCCCACTATCAAGATGCAGTTATGTACATAAAGGTATAGTTCATAGTATAGACAGCCGTTCTTCACCTCCTATCTAATGCCCCTCCAGTATGAGTTTTTTCCCCCCACACTACTGAGCAAGCAGTTCTCAGACTCCAGCTGGGTGTCTACAATTCAACTCAATTCTGAGACTATCTACCCAGAGATAGCACCAGATCCCACAGACTAAGGGCTCAGTCCTATAAGCGCTTCCTCTTCCCCCAGCCTTCAGACACCGGTTGGAAGCCCGGTGTACCACCCTTGCTTCTGGCCAATTGGATATAGATTCGAAGTCCCAATGACCTCCTCCTCAGGTTCAATCAATTTGCTGGAGCAGCCCACCGAACTCAGGGAAGCACTACTTACTAGATTACCAGTTCTTTGTAAAAGATTATAACTCAGGAACAGCCAGATGGAAAAATGCCTAGGGGAAGGGGGGCAGGGCTCCCACGTGTTCTCTCTGAGCACACCACTCTCCCCGAACTTCCACGTGTTCTCCAGCCTGGGAGTTCTCCAAACTCTCTCCTTTTGAGTTTCTGTGGCATCTTTATTACATAGGCATGATTCATGAAATTGTTGGCCATTGGTGATTAATTCAAACCCCAGCCCCTCCCGGTGCTCCAGAGGTGGGGGGCGGGGCTGAAAGTTCCAACCCACTAAGCACATGGTAGTTTCTCCTGGCAACCAGCCCCCATCCGGGGGTGCTTTGCAAAAGCCACCTCATTAACACAACAAAAGACACCTTTATGACTCCCATCATTTTGGAAATTCCGAGAGTTTTAGGAGTTCTGTGTGAGAACAAATACTATCTTTCTTATAATAAACCAAAAGATCACAGCCCCCTTCTAACAAATACTTCGTAGCGTAAGTGTACCAGATGCTGTCACTTCCCTCCCATATCCCTTGGTTGTACACACCAGTGACTTCTGACTGCCAGTCTCTGCCAGGGGATTTTTACTGGTTGCACAAGAGTGCCTGTCTCACCCACTGTGGCAGGCCAGAAGATACTAGTAGAAAAGAATAGAGAACGACCTCATTAGGGTGCAGACAATGGGGGTGGGGATGGTAGGGGCAGAGTCTCCACCTGGAGACACAGGATTTCAGACTCCTAAAACTTTGGCTGCTGTCCAGACATATTGGACATCCCGTGTCAACAGTTGAGCAAAGAGAAGTTACTGTACTGATTGTCATGAGCTGACAGGGTTGCTGCCTCATAATGGGAGCAGGGAGGAGGAATACGGCTGAAACTCACGGAATTCACTGAGGCACCTCCTGGTGCTTTCCGTCTCAGGGGATAATCTGACAAGATCAAGACAATGCATGGCTCAGAACCCTCACAGATCCAGGTCTGTATTCCCCCACCAAGCAGGACGCTTAGGCCAGCACAAGTGCTAGCTGGAAGTGAGGAGATTCTAAAATGGGTAGTACAAGAGGTCATTTTGTTTCAGAAATTGTGTGTTTGTGTGTGTGTGTGTGTGTGTGTGTGAGAGAGAGAGAGAGAGAGAAATAGAGAGAGAGAGAGACTTGCCAGCACTTTGGAGAATCACTAACTAAACAGATTAATTTCAAGCGGGGCATGGATGTGAGTGGACAAGGGGTATTGTTAGTGTCCCACTTATCAGCACTTGCCCTAAAATCGCCTACAAACACCTCTTTGCATTCACACACACGTCCCTCCACCTGGGGCCTTTCTTTAGCCACAGGTCCATGTTTGATCCACACTTGAAACAGGCCAGAAATGCTAGGGAGCCAGAGTCCTTGCGAGTAGCCCCCAGTCCATGACCAATGGGAAGGGATAAATGAACACTCTATCTTCCTTCCACCACAGGTGTGATAGTTGAAAGATGGTGCTCTAAGGGTCTCTCAGAAGCTTCCAGAGAGATTGTGCGTCAGGGATTCATTGACCTAACCTGCTTTTCAAGGCACCTGTTCTCTTTTTCCTTCCTCTTTTGTTTCACTTCCACACTCTCCTGCCAGTGCCTCCTGGGGATTGCTTCCCGAATAAACTATGTGCATTCAAATCCCTGCTCAAGGTCTGCTTCCTGGGAGTCCTAACCTAAAACCATCACCTTTACTGTACTAAAATAAAATCATTGATGTCCCCTACCCACCTAGATAATTTATAATCTCCCAGTTTTAATATAAAGGAGATACCTCAAACCTGTTATGGTGGCTACTATTAAAAAGACAAAATAACAAATGCTGGCAAGACTGTGGAGAAAAGGGAACGCTTCTGCACTGTTCATGGGATTGTAATCTGGTACAGACACTATAGAAAATAGTATGAAGTCTCCTCAAGAAATTAAAAATAGAAGTACCATATGACCCAGCAATTCCACTTCTGGTGATATATCCAAAGGAAATGAAACGATTATCTCAAAGAGAGATGTACTTTCATGTTTCCTGCAACATTTGTTTTTTGGAAAAATAATTTTGCAGTTTATTGATGTCTATTATTCATAATAGTCAAGGTATGGAAACAACCTAAATGTCTATCGACAAGAAGAATAAATAAAGAAAATGTCACACACACGCGCACACACACACACACACACACACACAGAGGAGAATTTTTCAGCCTTAAAAAAAAGAAGAAAATCTTGTCATTTACAACAACATGGATGAACCTGGAGGGCATTATACGAAGTGAAATAGGTCAGACAGAGAAAGACAAATACTGTATGGTATCACTTGTATGTGGGATCTACAAAAAAGAAATGCTGAACTCAGAAACAGAGGGGAGAATGATGTTTGCCAAGGGGCTGGGGTGTGTGGGACATAGGGGTAGATTGGTCAAGGGTATAAACTTTCTTTTTTTTTTTTTTTTTTTTTTTTTTTTTTTTTTTTAAGATTTTATTTATTTATTCGACAGAGAGAGAGACAGCCAGAGAGAGAGGGAACACAAGCAGGGGGAATGGGAGACGAAGAAGCAGGCTCATAGCGGAAGAGCCTGATGTGGGGCTCGATCCCAGATCGCCGGGATCACGCCCTGAGCCGAAGGCAGACGCTTAACCGCTATGCCACCCAGGCGCCCCAAGGGTATAAACTTTCAGTTATAAGATGAATAAGGTTTGAGGATCTCATGCATAACACGATAACTATAGATGATATAATACTATATTGTATAATTAAAATTTGCCAAGAGAGTAGAATGTAAATGTTCTCACCAAAATTAATTAAATACTTAAAATCAAGGGTAAATATGTGAGGTGATGGACATGTTGATTAACTTGATGGGGAGTTCTTTCACAATGCATATATGCATCAAATCATCACACCGTGCACGTTAAATATATATTACGAATATGGGGCGCCTGGGTCACACTGTTGGCTAAGTGTCTGATTCTTGGTTTTGGCTCATGTCGTGATCTTGGGATCCCAGGACAGAGCTCCATGTGGGGCTGTGTGCCCAGTGTGGAGTCTGCTTAAGACTCTTTCTCCCTCTCTCTCTCTCCTCCTCTCCTCCACACGCTCTCTTTCTCTCTCTCTCTCTCTCAAATAAATAAAGCTTTAAAATAAATAAATAACAAACTTACTTGTCAGTTATGCCTCAATAAAACTGGAATATATATAAAGGAGAAAATTTTATGATAAATTTATATGTACTTCAATATGTGAATTATCACGTATTACTGCATAAGGAGAAGTCATGGAATTTTGTGTAAAACCAGATGCCACGAATCCCAAGAGAGGTAAATGCAAATGAAGTCCGAGGAAGGCATTGAGAGGAGGTGACATCTAGTTGGCCTGCAAGCTGGACCCAGGCTCTTAGAGGCTCCCCATTTCTCCCCTGTCCTCGGAATGTACATTCTGCCCGCCGTTCCCACACTAGGAGCCACTTTAAGAACACAGCCTTGAGACAGTAATATGTTACTGAGACCATCTGGACCAGATGCGGGACTGAACCCGTTAAGTCCTCTATATAAACTCAAGATTCTGGGCAGGAGGGTGCAGTCACCTCCATGTTTTCTGGTCCCCCCGAAATACATACCTTCCCTTGTGTACTAAAGCTGCCACCTACCAATCTGGAGTGGTCCGCCTCTTTCTTCCGTCCCTCCTTGCCCTCTGTTTACAAGGGTCAGTTTCAAATTCTACCCGAAGTCATAAACCAACAGATTGACAAAGGTGTGATTTATTGGCTGCTCAAATACCATGAAACAGTTTCCTGAAATGGTGGAAAATTTGATAAATACATGAAACAAGCCATAATCCTCCCTGACTACACACTGTTGTTGCAGTTAAACTGGAATAAAAAGGGAGAAAAAATTTTATTAGTCTGCTAACCAAGGAAAACTAAATGGTTCAGATCACAAACACCAGTATAGCAAATCTGCTGCTCAGCGTATGATCACCAGGCCTCATGCAGTGGTGTGCTGGACAGGGCTGGTACTGGCTTCCAAGAGCCAATTATACGCATCACTCCATAACTCATTTAGAGACATCATGTTGGTAGCTAGAAATCGGCTGTGTAGGAGTACTTGCTCCATGAAAATCTACAAACACTACGAATCCATTTTCTTCCTGCAAAGTGTCGGTTGTTAAACATTTATCAGCACACCACCAGCCATTAGGCTTGCTAACTTGGATGGATATTAGGTAAAGAAAAACATCTCATTTCAGGGGTTGTGGGAGAAAGGAGACAAAGTAGAGCAAGGGGGTCAGACACAGGGTTTTATTCCTCTTCTCAATTTTTGGTTAAAATAGAGTGAGAATGAATGAGAATGTTAGCAATAGAGACAGTTCCCCACCCCACCCTCATGTAACAACGGGGGGCTGCAGGTCCCAAGGAAGGTGACAGGCTTCAGCTTGGAGTCATACCAAACCTTGCTAAGTAAAGATACCCCAGAGGCCCGTATGAATCTTGGATATACCTACCAAGTGGAGGCCATGCTCCTGGTTTCCCTTGGCCTATATTTCCTGTTTAGGGACCCCAATGGTTCCCACATGCCCCAGTGAGGGGCTGCAGCTGTGCTGAACAGAGACTGGACACTAAATTGAAGAGATTACCATGGATGGGCTCTTCCACATGGGGGTAAAATTGCCAGGCCCATGGGCCACTACATTTTTTTTGAGTAAGAGGAAGTGTCAAAAGCTGCAGTGTTGAGTGCTTTCATATTTGCTTGAAATACTTTATGGGACCATTCATCTCTCAAAATTCTCAAGGCCAAGAGGCAGACTGGGTGGCACTTCCACATCAGAGATGAGATGATCTGGAAGATACCATACGAATAGGAGGAACCTTCTTCCTTGCTGACACGAAAATATAGTAAGCTGGCCTCACATACTTAGAGACCATCTTGGGAGAACAAAGAGACAGGAGCAAAATCTGAAAGACTTGGCACTGACCTAAGGAAATGCAATCACCAAAAATGTTTTGTTGAAACCAGCCATGAAAGGGAGGTGAAATTTGGAAACAGTGAATATTCTGCTTTGAATGGAAAAAGAAGTATCATCCATTGGTGAGTCTACAATGTCCACATTCTCTGGAATGTGTGTGTGTGTAGTGGGCCGGTATTACTGTCAGCAGTGCAGCCGTTGACACACAACCATACTGCAGAGTACAGGCTTTTGTGATCTGGCTACAGAAGGGAGACATGTCTAACAATTAAAGCCATTTGAAAACGGAAAGATCAATAACTTTGGGAGTTAGTGGTGCTCCTTCATTAGAGGTGTTTTAGCTGAGGATAGACAATCACTTAGTAAGATCTACCCGACAGTCAACCATGAAGTGTGGGAAAGGTAGAGAGCGGGGTGAGGTTTGCCCCTAAATGCAACACAGAGAGAAGTAGCTGGTAGATGAAAGAAAGGTTGAAATAAAGGACTGACGGGTTGATTCACGTTGGTCAAAGCTGAATTCAATGGACAGAGCAGCTTACCCCAACGGCAAGTCTAAGGAGGCTCTTCATCTCTAAATAATGGACAGGAGAGTAAAACACTGCTTATGTAGGTTTATATAGGTCTGGAATCACTGCCAAGGACCACGCTCCTCATCTTGTGCATAAAAAGACCACTGGCACAGCCAGTGCTGTGTGCTTGTGGACCTCGGTGCTTCTGAACCTCTCTTGGACCCTTTGAACTCTTATGTCTACTGATTCCATTCTTCAATCAATGCTTCAATCTTCCCTCCTTCCCCACTACAGTGCTTCATTCAATACAATATTTTACCTACTAGCTTAGATCTTGATCTTATTTAAGCTTTTGCCATGTGGTCACTTGGCTCCTCCCTGGCACAGCATTTCTGGGTACTGTCTTAGCTTGGGTGTCGATAGCAAAAATACCATAGACCGGGTGGCTTAAATGACAAACATCTATTTCTCATAGTTCTGGAGGCTGGAAGTCCAAGATCAAAACACCAGCTGATTTGGTATGGGGTGGGAACCTACTTCCTGGTTGCAGGTGGCCAACTTCTCCCCACGACCTCACATGCAGAGGAGGGGAGAGAGCCCCCTGCAGTCTCTCTGTGGTCCCATTTATGAGCACTCCGCCCTCCTGAAGGTCTGGCCTCCTAATGCTATCACATTGGGAGTCAGGATTTTAACATATGAATTTTGGGGAAACATAAATATTTAGTCCACAACAGGCACCAATAATCAAGTGAGAGGTCACCCTGACACAGCCTTTCAAGTCCTTTACTCCCACGCTAACTCAGCACTTCTTCTCTGGGCCCCAGAAAGGCTGACCTAGATAATGCCTGTTGAAATTATATAAATGATGTTTTCTAAACAAAAAACTTTATTTCGGTATGTTCTCAGAGTTACAGTGGAAGGGCTTAAGGTTACCACAATTTGCTCATCTCTAGCTACACCGAGGAGGGTTGGCTAGGATTGTGTTTTTGAAAGGTGTAATCATCCTTACGAGACTGGCAATGGCAGAATGCACTGGGTTCCTAAATTTTATTTTTAAAAGCATTTAGGCAAAAATGGTGCACTCTTTACCTCTCAGGGACTATGTAAATTTGAAAAAGAAAAAAGCTCATGCCTGATAGGGCTGTTTTTGAATTTGAGTTGGAACACACTGGGAACAAGAGGGGAAGGGAGAAGCAAAATAATATGTCACACAAATTGTCTTCTGAAACAGCCCTCAGGAAACTCGTGCCAGACTCTTGAGGGAAAGAAGGCTGTAAGAGACTAAATCAGTAAATCAAACAGGGGGAAAAAGAAAGCTACTGTGGGAGAAGGAACACATCTGTGCAGCTGAATCGTGAGAAGGTGCTTCCCTTCATTTTACCCCACGTCCCACTGAAACTGAAATGAAGGCGAGGCTGTGTCACAATGTGAGTGATGTCACAAGGGGAATGTCCGCACAGGAGTTGTGATGGCACAGGGGCAGACAGACAGAAATGCCCCGAGATGCAGCAGCCGCTGCGATAGTTGCTAGGAAATACGTTTTTATGGTTATTATTTTGCCCTGTATTCTTTGATGACAGCACCTTATTCACTGAGACTCCCAGACCCATGTGTCCTGGGAAAACCAGATTATAAATACGAACTTTAAAAGGTGTCCTTTATCCTTTTTTTAACTTCCATGTTAACCATCAACATATTACCATATCTTTATGTCCTGCCCCCCAGTTAGTACCTTCCTCTAAAGGAGACAAATTGTGCAAAATCCTACAATGACTAAGTAGAAATGTCAGACAAGCATCTAAGTGCATAAATTGTAAACGCTGCAAAGTAGAATGCATAAGACTTAGCAGAAAATTATCAGTTATAGAAGTCAACCCTAAAAAAAAGTAACATAGCTTTCTAAAATAGGAGTTTTTTTTAAAGAAATCTACAAAAATACCCAAATTACTTTAAGAAACATTAGTCAGAATAACAGTTCAGTTGGTATGTGTCTATGCTAACGTAAGTAAAAGACTATACTTTGCTAAAGAGGAATCACCCCAAAATGATCTGAAGATTTCAAACAGGCCTGACACAAAACATTATCTAAGTAACAATCCCAAGTATTAAACTCACTAATTCCCCTAACGCTTTATTTTTAATCCTATTTCTCTGATCCTACATCAAGCCTTCTTAGGAAAGATCTTTTAAATATTCCAGAAGAAATGAACAATTCTTCACCTGAGTGTTTATTTCTCTTTTCTTGGACCGTGGCCTGAATTTGGTTTGGGAAAGAGGCACAGTTCAGATTTTTCCACAGGCCTTCTTGACCTACACAAGCCGGCTTGCTATAATCCAAACCCCTGCAGCTTTCCTATCCTGGCAAAGCTGGGAAAGCCATAAATACTTTTGGCAAAGCAGACCCTAAAATAAGACAAGGTTTTTTATTTCAGGATCACATAACATTGGTCAAAGTGGCATACTGAGGAAAATAGCTAAAACATATTTTTAAAGCAAATATGCGGTGATATAGAAATATTTCTCACACTAATCCATGTCAGCGATCTAGTTGAAGTTTGAGAACACCAGGCTGTATAGACCACGTTGTTTCAGGTGGAGACTGTAACTGGCACCAGATTCTGTTAGATGGGAGGAAAGGTGCTGATGTGCCATTAGCCACTCAAGAACCAAGCTACCACCTAGTCAGGTTTGAAGTCCTAGAGGCTTAAGAATGTCCTTGACTAATGGTTTCCAAACTCTAGTGAATTTCAGAAACAATCGGACAACTCAGTGGGATCTCAGCCCCAGCACTTCTAATTCACTGGGTACAAAGACAGGCTCCCAAATTTGTACTTTTTTTTTTTTTTTTTTTTTTTTTGACAGAGAGAGAGAACACAAGCAGGGGGAGCAGTAGAGGAAGAAGGAGAAGCAGGCTCTCTGCCGAGCAAGAAGCCCAATGTGGGGCTCTATCCCATGACCCTGGGATCATGACCTGAGCCGAAGGCAGATGCTTAACCGACTGAGCCACCCAGGCGTCCCCAAATTTGTATTTCTCACAAATTCCCATATACTGCTGACTGTGCAAACTCCTGGACCACACTTTGAGAGCAATTGCATTACACTGACTTGGATGTCACAGGAACCCTTCAGGGGAAGGAGAACCTCACATCCACATGGATACTGCAATTTCACATCATGTTTACGTGTGCTGAATCCACTAAAATCTTGCAGCAATCACTTTGTTGAGGGACATTCATTTGTATCACCCACATTCAGATTTTGAAAGGTATTCAGGAGAAGTCAGAGTAAAAGATAAAGTCACAAACCTAGGACTCCCATTTATTTTTTCCTCGCCAGGGGCTTCATTACCACCCCAACATCTCCTAAACAGCAAAGAACCACAGCAGACAATGAGGTTGCATTGAAAAGATTTGGTTTTTATTGACATTCTTTTTTCTCAGAGCAGTCCCATAGTCTCAGCTTCTCTACTGGGTTTACTATAAATGGAGCTATAAAATGCTATAATGTATTTTTTAAGTGTCTTATTATTTCACATAAAAAATAAGACAACATAAGGTATTACAAGGCAATGTAATTTTTTAATGTACCTCGACAGTGAGTACCCTGCTACATTGTATTGTTTCCTCCAAGTCACCCTTTCTTATGACAGAATTATGTATTTCAGCCCTTCATCACCTGCTTTCCCTTCTGAGACGGGCTCACTTCCTACCACATTAATACTTCCCTGGTCCTGTGATTGGCCTTGGTCGATGGAACATGAGCAGAAGTGACCTATACAGGGCATGGCTTCTACCACTACCCTTCCTTTTGCCATCCAACTGACATTCCCTGGGTAGAGACTGCACCTCCAGCCTTGTTCTTGAATGAGAAGGATACGCGGACCAGAGCCTCAGCTGGTATGTAGCAGGTGTAAGAAATAAACCTCTCTTTTGCCAAGGCACTAGGATTTCGCGTTGATTCGCTACAGCACACTAACTTAGCAAAAGCTGAACATGAATATATACAATATGTAAAATAAGAGGGACAATTTAATGACCTCATTTAGCGAGAAAGTGTCATAAAGAATATGGAAAGGATGGGTAAATCAACAAAGTTGGCATTTTTCACCTTCTTGTGAATTTAGAAAATGCAAGTTAGCCATCCTGACATTCACAGGCTCTGGGTGACGGACACGATTATTTTGGCTGGCATGTTGAACTCTGAGCCTAGGTAAACTGACCAAGGTAAATGTCACCTCTGAGGCTCATTAACAGCCAACTGCTTTTCTCTTTTAATTCCAAGGATGTTAAGCAGCCAACATCACCCTGCCTTTTCCTTTTAAATTGTAGAGATTATTGGGTAGCTTTATCCTGTTTCACTTCAGAGAAGAGCTCAAAAGAAGAAATTCCTATATTCACAATATTTGGGGTTGTTAAACAAATTGACAAGCATTTAGTGAGCAGATATGGTTGCCCAGCCAGGTGTTAGTGTATTGTATCCTGGTGAGAATAAGTTTGCTTACAGTGATATTCTATGAAGGGTGCTGCCCTGGTATTTTCCATAAAGGGGCCAGAATCATGCCTGCAAGCGACTAGGTTCAGATTTCTATCATTAATGATATCTAGAGGGCTTCTTGATCTCAAGGCTCTGGGAAGAAAAGTATTCAATAAGAATAGCATTAGGGTTTACCTACATTTAAAGATATATATACATAGATACATAACAAACTAGAAATATTGAGTAGAGTTTGGAAATCGTTTTTCCAATTGTGTGTTGGCTCAGGGATACAAGCCAAGGGTTTCTATTCGGGTACAGCTCATATGAATTTTCTTTATCTGTTGTCGATTTCTCATCCATATCCTTGTCTTTACACTCTGCGATCTTCGATACTGGTTTATCACCTCATTGTATCAAATCCCTTATTACGAATAGTAAAACACTCTCAGTTTCTAACTTTGCTTGCTTTTCAGATTTCAATCTAGAGTCTTCGCAAACTGTATGTAGTTTTAACCTGAAGGCTGTTTCACTCCTTGCTGTCAGCTAACTTGAGGCCACTGCTCGTATTTATTATACAGGGACTGGCTTCTGTCTCTCTTTGAGCTGCCCGGCAACTTTCTGTCTTCTCTGAGTGCTCTTTGTCCGCTGCCTCTGTGTTCTGCCAGTGCGGAGCAGTTACAAGGATGGGGTGTATATTCGACTGCTTTTGGCTGGGAGAAAAAATTCCAGCGTAGGTCCAAGATGAAAATGAATCCCCCACTAGGCAAAAATATGGATTCTGGTATACTTCCTGTGTACCCCATTAAAAACCCCGTTGGCTGCAGCAGCCTGGAGTTTTACAGTGGAGCCATTTCATGCTGAATAATGTGTCCTACACTAGGCACCACGGGAAGGAAAAAGGCACGAGGCCATGCTTCCCACATGGTAAAGTGCAAACTCCTGCAGGGGAGACAAGATCTATACATGCAGAGAAACACACACATGTGCGCGGGCACGCACACATGCACACACCTTGATACGAATACAACATAGTACATAAACGAGTAAAAAATTTATGATGATTTTTCTTTTTTTTATTGGTGAGAAGAAATCAAGGTAATTTTAATTAGTTACAAAGACCTTATGGAGAAAGCTGACCTTGAGCATTGCTTTGGGGACCAGGGTGGACTCGGAAAGTCTGGGCTGGCCAAAGGAAAAATTCTCTGAGTTGAGTCCTCATATCAATTTAGTTGAAACCCCTGGTCCCACAATTGCCCGTCATAATGTAGGCCACATATGGATACACTGATTTCTTCCCCCTTGTAATTGCTTATTTGGGACCCGTAAAGCTCCAGCCTTTATCTTTCCGGCTTTCATTTGGTGATGTCTATTTAAACACGTTTCTAAGGTTACATTTGTTGAAATCTAACAGAACAGTGGCACGTATTTTAAACTTGATTGTCCTTGTGTAAAAAACCACTAATGCTAACAGCTTCAAAAAATATTTCATGTTTAAGAATCATCAGCCGAGCAATTCTATCCATTTTCTAAGTGAATCCATAAGGGTGCAGTTTTCTTGGTTTATTAACGGATCTGTTTGTTAGAGGCATTTATTATAAATC
Organism: Ursus americanus; assembly: GCF_024610735.1. NCBI lineage: Eukaryota > Metazoa > Chordata > Mammalia > Carnivora > Ursidae > Ursus > Ursus americanus. The sequence continues at coordinate 19,972,149 of NC_142151.1, read as the reverse complement.
CAGTCATTCTGCAAATATTTCTCTAATGCATTTAAAATAAATAAAACCCAAACTTTGCCTTTAAGCACCAATAAAATCAGGAATGCATCAAAGCAAGAAATTCAAAGTACAGCTCAATGTGGCCGAGAGAGAGAGAGAGCTCCACTCAAACGCAAGGTTCACAGGCCCTGAGAAGTGATTCTGGAAAGGTATCTAATATTTGTACGTCAAGTCTATCTTACCACAGCTTTCGATACTTGAACAAAAAATTTTCCAGCAAGTTGCCATTGATGTTTTGGAATATGCTTATTCACTTTATTTGTTCCTTGGGTTTGTTTATAAACATTTTCTGCATCATACGAGGTCACTTTTAAAAGAGAGAATCTCTCAAGGGTTTGTTTTATAGTAGTACAAACACCATCGATGCAGTTTACTTAAATAGAAGTATTCTACTCGTAAGGTCTAAAAGCGGTACTTTATGCTTCGTGATTTTCACACAGCACCTTGATCTTACTTGGCCAAGCGCCTGTATTAAAAAACAGCACAGTGAGAGGGGTTAAAGGTGAAATTTCTGCTCACTGAATCTAGAAATGACTAATTATCTCTCATGCTGAAGGAAATCTCCCACACGTCTATAATATAAATTTATTTAGTACTGATTTCAGCATCAGCCTCTTCCTCCTTTCTCATGGATGCAAAACTGTGAGTCATGGTAGGACGCTTCCTATGAGAATTATTTTTTTCTCACTAAGAATGAAGTCCAAGTATAGCCTTGTGCTTTCCTTCAGAAGTTCACAAAGCTTTTAACTAAGCTACCCTTACTGAATAAGTTACTGTTCATTGACTCTAATTTAAGACATTTGTTTTTTTAAAACATACTTTCCAGAAAACATCTGGTATATTACTGCTCGCATCTCATAACAGAATAGAAAGTTTTAGAAACAAGGGAAAGCAAGTTGAACTGTCTTTCTTTTCCTTACACAGTTACAGCATCACTCTTATGCAGAAAGAGAATTTATAATAACATTATCTATTTAGTTAGAGATTATAGTTAGCAAACTCACCTGCCGGTTTTGGGTACCGATTAGCATTCGAACACAAAAACTTTTCTATGTTTTATCATTGCAGTTTATCGTAATCTGTGATATTCTGAAACAAATGGAGCAAAGTGTTTGTTCTTCTTCAGTTCAGAATGTGGGGCCTGTCACAATTGCTAAGTGTAATCGATTGTGTAATATATCTGCGTATCTTTCAGGGGTACATAAAAACGTATCGGTCAAGTTAATTGATAGACCCATTCTTTAAAAAAAATTTTTTTGAGATATAATTGACATGTGACATCCTGTTCTTTTCAGATATACAACATAATGATTTCATATTTGTATATATTGTAAAATGATCATCACATAAGTCTAGTTGGCATCCGTTACCACACATCACGCCAATGTTTTTTTCTTGTGCTGAGAACACTGCAAATATACTCTTCTAGCAATTTTCAAGTGGGCAAAACACAGTATTATTAGCACAGTCGCCATGCTGCACATGATATCCTACATACCTACGACTTAGGAACTTTGTATCTTTTGACCACCTTCACCTGTTTTGCCCACTCCCACCCTGCCTCTGGCAACTACCAATCTGTTCTCTGTACTTACTTATTCATTTGTTTGTTTGTTGTTTCCGGATTCTGCAGATAAGTGAGAACATTTGGTATTTGTCCTTATTTGTCTGACTTTTTTCACTTAACATAATGCCCTCTAGGTCCATCCATATTGTGGCAAATGGCGAGATTTACTTTTTTTTTATGGCTGAATAATATCCCGTTTTGTGTCTCTGTGTGTTTTTGTGTGTGTGTGTGTGTGTGTGTACCACATTTTCTATAACTATTCCTCCATGGATGGACACTTAGTTTGTGGAAAATCCTGTTTAAGATGGGTACCTATATTTGCTCTATACAGTATAAATCGTACTAGTTATCTGATTTATACCACGGTACTCTCAATCAGATACCACAGACCGTCCCTGACTTACAGAACTGCAACTTCCGATTTTGCTACTTTATGATGGTGCCAAAAGGATGTGCCTTCAGTAAAAACTGTACCTGAATTTTGAATTTGATCTTTTCCTGGGCTAGTGATATGCCCAGTGTAATACTCTTTCTCGGTGCTGGGCAGCGGTAGCAAACTGCAGCTCTCAGTCAGCCATACAATCACGAGCGTAAATAACCGATCCACCGACTGTATGCCCATACAAGAGTTCTGTTTTTCAGTACAGTATTCCATAAATTACATGAGATATTCAAGACTCTATGATAAAATAGGCTTTGTCGTAGATGATTTTGCCCAACTGTAGGATAAAGGACTTCATCATGCTGAAGTAGATAAAAATAGATGTGTATTATCAACTGGGGGGAGATTTCCTTCACAATGATGAAGCGTTCTGAGCACATATGAGGTTGGCTAGGCTAAGTCATGATGTTCAGTAGGTTAGGAATATTAAATGCATTTTTGATTTAATATTTTTTAACTATGATGGGCTTATAGGGACAAAACCTCATTGTAAGTCAAGAAAGATCTATACTAAATGATAAAGTCGATAGCAAATAGCGGTGTTTATGTAATAATGATCAAATCAAATGCAATTATAAATTTTGCTATAATGATCAAATATTGGCCACTGATCCCTACAGCTGTAATTTACAAGAAGGGTGTAACAAAGGGACAGCTTCATGAGTGATCCCATTCATGTTCTCAGGAACATGGGCTGATTAAGATCAACATTTCTATGTCACTGGACTGTCAGTCAGTAAGCCCACCTACTCATGGCTTTCCTTCATTTAGGGAAAGCTCACAGACATCATTCTTGGGTTACTATTGCTAAATACACGTACTCAGTATTATCCCCTTACAAAAAAAAAGTACATATAAAGTTGTTGAACTTGAGACAAATCTTTCCACATCTTATATAAGGAATGGGCCTAAAACTTCACTTGAAACAATAATGCATTTTCCACTGAACTATATTCGTTCCTTCCTAGGAGACTTTTCAATTATTTAAAGACCAAGCTTCTTATGACTTTATCTGATGGATGGGGCCATGTGAAAAGGATTTGAATATGTCCTCTGGTTGCTGAAAGTGATCTCCAACCAAGAGCCAGAAAGAAAATGGGAACTTCAGTCATGCACCATGAGGAACTAGATCCTGCCCACAACCCCAAATGAGCTCGGAAGATAATTTTTCCTCGAGCTTTCAGATGAGTACTCAGCCCAACTGACACACTGAATTTAGCTTTGTGATGCCCTAACCAGAGAAGTCCACACTGTGCTAGACTTCAGATCTACAAGCTGTGAGATAATCAATGAATGCTATATTAAGCCACGAAGTCTCTGATAATTTATGATGCAGCAACAGAAAACTAATACACACATGAATCTTCTTCGCCCATGTCACAAACACTTGCTGTGATATTAATAAGTATTGTTGAGTATATCAAAAGAAAACAACTGCCCGTGACTTGCAGATTTTCCCCTTGAAGCCGGTATGAAGTTTTCCTTATCAGAAAACATTAAAGATTTGGGGACAGAAGGTCATAGATGAGAGAGAAGTTGAAAGAGGAAAAACGTGTGACTTTATGAGATGTAGTATATATGGAATCCACAAGGGAAGCCATACCCGGAATCCTCTTTACTCTCGGACTGTGGTTTAAAACTTCATAAGCACTGCTTTTTAGAGTAGCTGACTACTAGCTTTTCGAAACACTGCCCTGCATTGATAAATACTTTTCTTTCTAAAAGAGAAGCACGTGTGAACATATTGGCTGTAGTCGTCTCCTGGAGAGAAGGCAGCTTACTTTCTATCACCTGCAGAGGCACTGGAATGAAAGAATAATCATTTGTATTGAGATTCACAATCACATGTGCCAGGTTTGAGGGTTTGCACCCCGGGTTGGCTGGCCTTTGGGAGCAGGCAAACAGAAAGAGGAAATGTGCGTGTTTGAGCTGGCATGTACCAGGCAGTCTCCATCCAGCACTGACAAGTCCCTGCTGTTGGAAACCTGTGGCAGTTGTGCAGTTGGTCTGTGGATATCACCATAGGCCAAGTACGCCCTATGCATGGGAAATATTACAGAACTAGAGGAAGATGACAAATTTACAAATACACACAGACACATTCTTAAAAATCAACGCATCTCATTCTGATTGGGCTCTGAAAGCTCTAAGCCATATTTTTAAAAATCAGGTGAACGTGTATGTTCATCTTTAGATTTTTGTTATTATATTGCAATATGTTGGGGGCATTATGCAGCATCTTTTTCTTTTTTTTTTAAATTCTATTTATTTTTGAGAGAGAAAGAGAAAGAGCACGAGCAAGGGGGAAGGAGGGGCAGGGAGAGAAGCAAACTCCCCACTGAGCAAGGAGCCCGATACAGGACTCCACCCCAGGACCCCGGGATCATGACCTGAGCCAAAGGCAGATGCTTAACCAACTAACGCCACCCAGGCGTCCCTATGCAACATCTTTTAAAGAGGGTTGTCTGTTTTATTTTCTTTTAGACAAACAATTAAATAAAGGTAAAACTCATTTTACTAATAGATGAAAGCTTCTCCCTTTCCTTTTCTTTTTCTTTTCTTTCTTTCTTTCTTTTTTTTTTTAGGTCCGGAAACATCACTTTCAATTTCTTCCATGAGTATCAAGCAATGTGCATGAGACAGAAGTAATTATGAGTAAGCATTTGATACCTCAACACAGCAGTTTTAGCCTTCTGAAACGAAGTAAACCCAAGGAATGCTCTACTTTTTAAATGGCACGTTTTGAAGCGCACGCACCATGGCGATGTATGGAAACCTGCCCAGCTACAGACACTACATACACACAGATGCTCCTCACTTTGTGCCACAACCGTGCTCGGGAAAAGCTGTGTCTATAAACCACACAGTTATAAAATCGAAACATTCAGAAATGCACGAGGGGAGGTTTCTATTTCAAGAAACCCTGTATTGATTTATTTTACAACACAAATAATCATTCCCAGGAATTATTTGAAAGCACTGTACCTTGAATATAATAAGTATTAAATCCGTAGAGAGAGGCACGATCAAATTTAAAAAACAGGACTTTAAAAGCAGAGAGAAGTTTTAGCTATTTTTTTAAAGACGTGTTTAGGAAAAATGACACTCAATAATATTAGCACAGTGTAATATATATATATACATATATATATATATTTTTTTTACTGACTCATCCTTCCATTCCAAAATGTCTAATTTAAAATTTGTAATCATTAACAACTACGAGTCCTTGCCAGTTATAATAATGCCAAGTTGAAAGATAAGCAAGGAAGAGGATATAATATGTGTATCTAGGTCTAACGTCAGAGTTAAGGCAGAAAAATTTCTAAATTGCTGATGTGATGAATATCAACATTAACTGTGCTTTTTAAAAAAGCATATGCAACACTTATTTATACGTTGAATTATATTTTTCCATTTTTAATTTTAGAAATTTCCTTTGCCTGAAAAAGAAAAAAAAAAGTAAATCAGGTCAATCTGTGTATATTAGTTATCTATCACTGCTTTAACAAATAACCACAAATTTAGTGGCATATAACAAATTTATTATCTTCCAGTTCTGGATGTCCGGAAGTCCAAAATCATTCACACTGGGCTAAAGTCAAGATGTCAGCAGGGCTGGTTCCTTCTGAAGTATCTAGGAAAGAATCCCTTTCTAGGTCTTTTCTAGTTTCTAGGGGCTCTGCACTCCTTGGTTCGTGGCCTCCTTCCAGCAATTACATCTCTCCAGCCTCTGCTTCTTCCCTCATTACATGCCCTTCTCTTCACTCTGACCCTTCTGCCTCTCTCTTGTAAGGGCCCTTAAGATTACATCGGGCCCAGCCGTGTAATCCAGGCAATTTTCCCATCTCAAGATTTTTTTTTAAAGATTTTATTTATTTATTTGAGAGAGAGAGAGAGCACAGAGGGAGAGGGAGAGGGAGAAGCAGAGTCCCCACAGAGCAGGGATCCCTATGTGGGGCTCAATCCCAGGACCCTGAGATCATGACCTGAGCCGAAGGCAGACACTTAACTATCTGAGCCACGCAGGCGCCCCCCCATCTCAAGATTCTTAATCACATCTGCAAAGTTCCCTTTGCTGTGTAAGATAATATATTCACAATTCTGGGAATTAGGACCTGGATGTCTTTGGGGTAGGGGCACGCAATATTCTGTCTACCACACTGTGTTTGAAACTCGTTTAGATACTAACATCAAATTTGTTATTTTGTCTCCCCTTCTCGATGCATAATTAAATGATTTACTTTCTCACCTTCGGAATTAAAATTAGTCTGTAAGAATGTTTACCTATCATTTTTTGAACACCTTCTATCTACCAGGTACTATGCCAAGTGCTTTGTGTGTATCTACGTATTTAATCCTCACAACAAACCTATACTATTCGTTTTATCTCATTGTACACATGAAGAGATTGTAACACAGAGTGTTACATTATCTGTTCAAGAGTCTAAATCCCCGCAGTTGACAGTGCCAGGTGACGCCAGAGCTTATCCTCCTAACCCTTTTTATTTTTTGCCCTCTCAAGAAATTAGCAGACAATTTACATGATTCTCACATGCAAATTAAAAGTATGCTTCAATACATGAAACTATACCAACTAAATGTGGCCACACGGCCAAGGTGCTGGAGTTCAGGCGGTGCTCCTCCTTAGGAAGCTGATGGTGTCTGTTTGCAACTGAGAGAACACATCAGGAATTCTTATTAAATCACCTCTCTGCAATTTAAATAGAGCACTAATATATGAAAAGTGAAGATCCTTGAAGCTACTTTTGCATTTATTCACGGGTGTGCGTGCGGGGGGTACATCGGTAGGACTTCAATACCTGAATATTATTTAGTCTAATCAGACTGCCTTTTCCCCCAACACTAAAATTGAGTAGCACTTTTGGGGGAAGTAAAGAGGAGATTTCCCTTTACCAAGATGCACCCAAGGGCAGTAACACTCATAGAGAATAGACCGTAAACTACCTCTCATCCAACACGCTTTAAATTCCTAAGAACCTCATTAGTGAAAATCATTTCTCCTCTTTTTTTAATCAGTATTATTATTAAATAATTTAAATAGATAAATAAGTAACTCTTATTTCCTGTGTGTCCCTTGGTAGATTTTTAGAGCTCTGTGGAAACCAGAACCATATCCGTCTCATTCACCCCTTTATGATAGCAACAAATAGAGTGTATAGTACACAGCACGTACTCACTATTTATTGATAGATGGAAACAAGGAAGGAAGAAAGGGGGGAAAGAAGAAACAAAGGGAAAAAAAGAAGGCCCAGTCACTAGTTCAGGCCTAGAGCAGAAATAGTGATGCACAGGTGTGCCCCAAAACTAAAACTTAAGCCGAGCAGTCAGGATGCCTCCCAAGTTCAGAGCAGAGCACAGTTGAGAAGGCAAACATCCACTGATTTAACTTCCTTTATAGAGAACCTGGCTTATCTCGTTCAAAGGGGGGGTGACTTCATAAAGGATATCAAAACATTTGCTGGCCTTTTAAGTTGTTGAGATGGAGCCCAGGGTAGAGAAGGCATGGGGAGGATGGATAAAGGAGGGCAGGGAAACAGCACAGACTCAGCATTGTAAGAGCCTCCATTTTAATAGAACAGCTATGGTAATTGTTCAGTTTTCTCCCACATTGACCAGGCAAATTAGGAGCATGGATTGTGTCTTTTATCTTTGAAATTCAGCATTTAATAAATATTTAACAAATGAGTCATGGTGAAAATGGATGAGGGCCATGGTGGAAATAAACCAGACAACATGGGTACAGACCCCTGAGTAGTTGCTCCCCCGGCCCCCCACCCCTGCAAGGTCATCAGAGTAATCGTTACCAAGAATCTTGGCACAAGCCTTGACAAATCAGAAAAGCTTTTCCAGGCCAAGAAGGAGGAAGGAGTGTTCTTTTCACATGAAGTAGACTGTGCAAAGGCGGGAAGGCTTGATAGAACATCGGGTACTCTGAGAACCACATGTAACAGTGTGGAGGGAGTGAATAGCACAAGGATGAGGTTGGGCTGGTAAGGAGCAACAAGGAAGAGGTGGGGCTGAGACAGGGGAGTATTTAAGGTTATGTAGGCAGCCAACATGACTGGATCACTCTCCCCAGCTGTGTAGCAACTGAATTGTAAGGGGTGAGGCATGGGGATTCTTTTAGATTAATAGAAAGGTAATTACGGGGCACCTGGGTGGCACAGCGGTTAAGCGTCTGCCTTTGGCTCAGGGCGTGATCCCGGCGTTACGGGATCGAGCCCCACATCAGGCTCCTCCGCTATGAGTCTGCTTCTTCCTCTCCCACTCCCCCTGCTTGTGTTCCCTCTCTCGCTGGCTGTCTCTATCTCTGTCGAATAAATAAATAAAATCTTAAAAAAATAAAAGAAAGAGAAAGGTAATTACGACAGTTTTGGCAAAACATCTCCAGCACCCGAGCCAATGTGCTGCCATCGAGAATTTAGAGCAGGCGAAGGTGGTTATGTTGAAAGGTAAGACACAGCCACTGATGTGTCCCAGGTCACAGGCTAGAGTGTTCAGGGGATGCCACTCACCAGGCCAGGCGAGAAAAGGCAGAAAGAGATTGGAGAAGGGAGGGAATGAGAAGCAGCAGAGCTCAGATCTACTGAGCTTGAGGCACTGCTGGAAAATCATAACAAATGGCATTATTAAATGGCATTATTAACTGCTAGCTCTGTGCCAGGCGCACCCTTCTCAATATTTCACATGTGACCGTGAACTTCAAACGACATGATGTATATAAACACTTCTGGGGAAAGCATAAAGTACATTCATGTGTGGATTAGTTTTTATGTCCTCTTTTCTATTTTTGCCATATTTAGGAGATAAGTCACCATGGTGGTTGTTTTTTTCCCCTAAGCCAAGAAAATCACATTGTAAAAAACTGGAGAAGATACTAAACCAACAGAAATGCCATTTGTTACTCTTTTTATAAAATGACTTAATGGGACTATATTTGTAAATGCTTCTAGAGTAATACATTCCTATGTATCCAGTCTCATGAATCAAAAATGTGTTGTTTAGGGGTTCCTGGGTGGCTCAGTTGCTGAAGCCACCAACTCCTGCTTTCAGCTCAGGTCATGATCTCAGGGTCCTGGGATCAAACCCTGCAACAGGCTGTGTGCTCCAGGGGGAGTCTGCCTGAGGGTTCTCTCTCTCCCTCTCCCTTTGCTCTTCCCCCTGCTTGCATACTCTCTCTCTCTCTGCCATCAATCAATCAACCAATCTCTTTAAAAAAAGGAAAAGAAAATGTGTTGTTTAAAAATACTTCATTATTGGGGTGCCTGGGTGGTTCAGTCAGCTAAGTGTCTGCCTTCAGCTCAGGTCATGATCCTGGGGGCCTGGGATGGAGTCCCATGTCTGGCTCCTGGCTCAGTGGGGAACCTGCCTGCTTTTCCTTTTCCCCCTGTTCATACTTTCTTGCTATCTCTCTTGGTTGCTCTCAAATAAATAACTAAAAATACTTCATTATTTCCATACATATAATATTTGAAGACAAGTTTTAAATTACCACCGCTTACTTTTGCTCAGTTTTCCTAAGCGTGAATGTCTTTCTCTGGCACACGGGTGACTAAGAGCAGCCTGACCCCGTTAGCTGCTCCAGATGTTGCCCCACTATGAAAATCAGGGTCTTTGTGTAGCATAGTCGTCATTTCACCAGCCCACTTCTGCAATTTTGTTATGTTTTTCAGTCCCTACCATAGGACGCACACCTTTCTGTGCTTCAGTAGGACATATTGTTCCAGAACTGCTGTGTTTCACATGATCCTGATATCCTTATTGGAGTTAAATGGGTGTTTTGGGTAAACTGTTTACCATTGAAGAGAAGCTCTACAGTAGAAAAAAATCTATTGAATTACAAATGAGATACTGAATATGAGAAATAATGAATTCTAGATTTTTTTTTTTCATCTGAGGGCAAAGGCCATGAACGTCCACTAATGCCACAAATGAAATTATCTTGTGCAATCTGGTCCTCAGGAATCAAAACGACGGAAGAAAAGGCCAATTATAAGTATTTAAGAATTAAGACAATGCAGATTAGAGCCAATCCAATATATTATAATTTGGGCAGGTTAGAGCAGTGGAAAGAATTCTAAATTTAGAATCAAGGATCTAGGTTTGAGTACTGCTCTGTTGCTGGTATGAATTTGGGCATCTCTGTAATCCTCACCTTACCAATCAATGTTCGATGGCATTTATGTTTTGCACACATTAGATACACATTTTAAAGTTACTGTGAACACTGAAAAATTAGTATGACGCATATCATGTTTAAAACTTACTCATCATAGGATGAACTCTATGGTGATATTTTTTATTGAAAATGACAAAAATAATAGCATGTTTTCCAAATGCATGAGTGAACTATCAAAAAGACACTTGTCACCACTCTAATTTTTATCAGAATAATAGCAATGGCATGCCAAATGCAAACTCTTACTTCATAACAATAAATTTTAAGGAACTAGGATGATAATGGCATTGACACTCTGCATTTGTAAAGTTCTGTTTATCATATGAGCTACTTGGGAAAAAAATAACCTTATCAGACAAGACTTCTTTGGCCATCTTAAATAGGACCTAAACACTCTCTCTTCCAAATTATTTTCATTCTAACCAATTTTCACCACCTCAAACATGTACTTATTTGTATATTTTCTGTCCCTCTTCACTAGAGCACAACCCCAGGAGAGCAGGGACTTTAATTCAATCCAATGTCCCCAGTTTCTAGACCAGTGATCAACACAGAGGAAGTCCTCAATAAATATTTGTTGGATTAATGAATTTCTTTCTGGTAGATATTGTATTATGTTAATGTATGTTTTCTTACTTAATTCTTATATTTGTCCTTTGAATTAGATAATCATAGTAGAAAACTACTTAAGCAATACTTTCTAGATGCCAGGCAATATTCTTAGGACTTCACTCAAACATATTAATTTCATTCTTAGAGAACCCATAAAGTATCCTTTTTTACACATATGGCAATGGAGGCCCAGATAAGTTAAATGTCTTGCCCAAGGTCATTGATCCGGAGTGGTGGAACCCAGCTTTTCACCTAGTTTCCTGCTGACAACCATTTCCGTATAGGCCTTCCCATTTGTATCTTATGTGTGAAACAGCGGAGGCTGGGAGCACTGGATGGAAACTGTACCATTTCCTCAGGTATGTTTTATATTCATGCTGTATTTATGTGTATCACTAAAAAATGTCTTTTCAGGGCACCTGAGTGGCTCAGTCGTTTAAGCCTCTAACTCTTGATTTCAGCTCAGGTCATGATCTCAGGGTCATGGGGTCAAGCCCTGCATCAGGCTCCATGCTGAGTGCAGAATCTGCTTAAGATTCTTGCTCTCCCTCTCCCGCTACCCCTCCCCCCACTCACACCCTCTCTATAAATAAATAAAATCTTTAAAAAAAAAAAAAAGTCTTTCCATAATCAGGGAGTGCTATGATGTAATAAGAAATGAACTTAGGAAGCTATGGCAGGATGTGTTTAAAACTAACCATATTTAGAGTTCTTTAATTGCAGAGAATTAGAGCAAAAGGAGACCTTAAATGTCACTCAGTTTCAAGTTTGTCATTTACAAATGGGAAACTGAGGCTCAGGCTGGGACGCTGACAGTCTGTGGTCACTTAGGATGTTAGTTAGCAATCCAGCTGGAGGATCTTTCTCTTGGGCAGGATGCTTTCCACAATGAGTATTTCAGGGCATAATTTTTCAACTCCAGCCTTTCCTGCTTGCCTTTTCCTAATGAGGCATAGATGCTATGGTGACAATCCCTAGACAAATAACAAATGGAACAGAAAGTAAATCATACAGAAGGGAGGAGGACAATGGTCTCTTCACCTCCTTGTGTTTAATGATTAAGCTGTGAATCCTCATAGTAGCTTTTCAGAAACGATGACAGAACGCATGTCACCAGCATCTGTCCATATATGCTTTCAGATTTTCAGATTATTGAACTTATTATATCAGCCACTGCTGTACTATTTGTTTGAATAAAGAAACCCCACCTGCAGGAGTAATTTTCTTTTTTTTTACTTTTTCTGTGGTTTAGCTTGAACTAGATGACAAAAGTAGACTTAACCCAAACATTGAATTTCCACGTATCAGATTTTATAGAGGGCATGACTGTTGCATTTGTTCATTCCACAGGTATTCGTCCTGCTAATGCGAAGTACTGTTCCATGTGCTGCATAGAGAGTGATGAATAAGTTAGACTAAAACATATATAGCACACTGTCAGAAAGTAAGAGCTATCAGGAAAGATAAAACAGGATTGAGGGAATAGAGAAACTACCTTAAAATTTTTTTAAATTGAGTATAGTTGACACGCAATGTTATATCAGTGTCAGATGTGTAGCATAATGATTCAACTTCTCTACATGTTATGCTCTGCTCTCCCCAAATGTAGCTACCATCCGTCACTGTGTGACACTATTACAATATCATTGACTATATTCCCGATGCTGTACCTTTTATTCCCATGACTTATTCCTTCTATTATTGGAAGCCTGTAAATCTCATTTCCCTTCATGCATTTTGTCCATCCCTCCACCTTCTTTCCTTCTGGCAATCATCAGTTACTCTCTATATTTATAGGTCTGATTCTGCTTTTTTGTTTGTTTATTCCTCTGTTTTGTTTTTTAGATTCTCCGTACTAGTGGAATCATTTGGTATTTGCCTTTCTCAAGCTGACTTAGTGTAATACCTTCTAGATCTATCCACGTTGTCACAAATGGCAAGAGCTTATCTTTCTTATGCTGCATAGTATTCCATTACACACACATGCGCGAGCACACATCATGCCAATACATCTTAGAAAAACTACTTTTGACAGGGTGGTCCGAGCTGGCCCCTTTGAAGAGGTTGCACACAACAGACAGTTGGATGGGTTAGAGCACTGGTCTGTAAGAACATCTGGGGAAAGAGTATGGAGTATATTGGAGATGTGAATAAGCTTGCCAAGTTTGAGAAATGGCAGGAGGGCCAGTGTGACAGAAGAGAGTGAGGGAGCAGGAGAATGAAAGGAGACAGTCACTAAGGTGTCCAGGAGCCAGACTGCAGAGATACTTGTAGGCCATTGTAAGAACTAAGGAGTTTGTTTGAAAATTGGACTGGTCCAGGTTGGTCCAATAGCAGGCAGAGCTGGATGAACCTGGCTTCAGATTCTGCAAGTGTGTATAATGTACAAGAAAGGCTCCCATCAGCAGACCAGAAATGATGAGGAATTCCTGAAGGCAGAAAATGAAAATACTGCAGATTGATAAAGAAACCTGAAAAGGCAAAGCTACTGAGATCTCCCAGATGAAGATACCAGAAAAGAAAAAAGCAAAGCAAAGAGTTCAAACACTTGGAGCAAGAGCAGTCATGTGGGAGCCCTGGCAGGGCACAAATGCAGAGCCGACCCTGGAAATTAAGTAACTGCTTTTAGGTCACCTGGGAGAATTGTGCCCCCTCCCCTCTTCACCTGCCTTTGCGCACAGCTTCGCTGGCACTGACTGCTTCTCATTCACACTAAAACTGCAAGAACATCTCTTTAAATAAAATGGGATTACAACTCCCAGACTCTGATCTGAGAGAGATGCAAAGGAGAACTTAGGGCTTGTCGGAACAGCTACAAGAGGTACAAGGGAGAGGGGAGAAAAATACACCAAGAAACCTAGGCATAAAATATCCTCAGCCCTCCACTGCCCACATCAAGCCCTCCTTTACAGAACATCGAGGGTCAGTAGCCAACCTGCCCCCTTCCTGCCCGTATACCCTTAAAGGCGTCTTGATTTTTGACATACATCACCTATTTACACAAAGCTCTCAGTCAGTTTTCTATCCATAGTTCTGAAAGGATGGACAGGGGATGGGGGATCGAAAGGCCTAAAATATTTCAGAGGAAAAAAACCCAATAAGGAATGAGAATTAAATTAACATCAGACTTCTCATCAGCAATCCTTTCTGCTGGAAGATAATGCAATGATGTCTTCCAGACTGCAATGGAAAAATTATTATGAGTCTACTTTCACATTCCCAACCCAACTGCCAGTTACTGGTTAATACAAAATAAAGACCTTTTGTTTATATGTGAAGACTGAAAAAAAAAAAAAACCCACATTCATTTATTTGCCCCTTTTTAAAAAAAATTAAGACAATAGCTAGTCAAGCAGAAAAAGAAAGGATCTTAAGAAAGAAAATGATATGGGTTACAAGGAGATTGACAAGGAGGTGTGTGTGGCCAGAAAAATCCAAGATGGCGGGGGAAAAAAAAAGGGAATCTGGGCTTGATGATATTATTTTTCAAGTGTTTCAGGTTTAAAGACATGGGGTTCTATTTCCTTTTCTCTAAGTCTAATCATAGTAATAAATTCTGCTGTGAACCTATATAATCATAATACTATCAGGATACTAATTGACTTAGCACTCAGAGTCAACTTATAGGAGAAGCTGGGAAAATAATTATAATTACTAAACTGAATTACTACACTAAGTGTACAGACTTCTATCATAACATAATAATTGAATAAAAATCAGCAGGTGAAAGAAATATCAAACAGGAGAATTTTCTTATTCATTGTAGGGATTCAAATAACATGTCAAAATTGATGGATCAAAAAAGAAATGTTATAAAAATAGACTAAACAAATAAATATCATCCTTTGTCGATAATGCTAACCTCTGACAAGGTAAACTGGAAATAGGGTAGGATGGTAACACTTTTATTTTTCATATTTTGCTCTTCAGTAGTACTTGTCTGTGTGTTCTTATGTACATTCACTACTTTTATGAAATATAAATGCTATTTTTAGGGCACCTGGGTGTCTCAGTTGGTTGAACGTCTGTCTGCGGCTCAGGTCATGATCCCAGGGTCCTGGGATCCAGCCCAGTATCAGGCTCCCTGCTGAGCTGGGAGTCTGCATCTCCCTCTCCCTCCGCCCCTACCCCCGCTCATGCTCTCTCTCTCTCAAATAAATAAATAAATCTTGAAACAGTTTTTCTAATTAATAAGCACTATTTCTCATTTGGAAAAAGCCCATCTTTCATAAGTAAGGGGAACCACCAAATATTTGGTCATATTTGAGCATACCATGTAAAAGTAACCTTTGTTTTCTTGGGAAGCATTTTCATTAACAAAAGAAAGTTATTAAAAAGAATAACAGTATTGTACTGACTTTCTTTCATATATCCTGGCTAATTTTCATTTACTGAAAACCATACCTGCTAGGCACCAGCTGCAGATAAACCTGGATTCCTGGCCTCCGGCCTCCTCTTACTAATCATTGTGCCTTGGGTGACAAACTACATTTGCCTATGGTAAGCTTCCTTATCCACAAACATGAGAATGAAACATTAATGACACTTCCGTCTTGATGAGGGTGGTGAGGATTAACCACGCTGGTGATCACAGAGCTCCTAGCCTAATGCTCAGGACCTGTCATGGTCATATGAAATTAGTGATTCTGATAAAGGTCATGGTGTCCAATCTCAATTCTTTTGGCTTCAAACAGGCTAGCAAATGTGAATTGTTCTCATAATTATATAAGTGTTATCAAGCATCATTGAATTTGTTTCGTACAAAAGAATTTCTGAGTTTCTTGGTTTGCCAGAGGCAAATTTAACACTTAAGTGGAAAATTCCAATAATAGTGGGGAACTCTAGTATTATGTAATAGAGTACAAATATGTAAATAACAAGGGGAAAAAAAAAGGAAAGAGCAGAAATAGCAAACAGAGGTTGGCATCAAATAATAAAAACAGGGTTGGTGACTGCTCTATTGCATAACTGAGACCAAATTTTAGCAACAGCCAATCTCTTTCCATTTTACCATTGCTGGCGGAAAGGTGATTGAGAGAGCAAACCTGCCAATAGACTTCATGGATATTCAGTAAGTGGCCAGGATATTTCAATGACATGATAACAGACATTGGAATCATTAGTAATATCCAGATGTTTGAATTGATTGTCAGACACAGATATGCCGTGTGAAAGAAATGGAAAAAACAGCGGACGTGGGCAGGAACACAGAGAAGACAATACATCCAGTCCGCAGGCGTCAGTACCAGTCCGTTCTGACACAGGGGCATGAGCTTTCGGTTTTACTTTCTCCTTATTTTTGATGAAACTAATCATTTTTAAGATGAAGGGAGTACACTAAATAGTGACATTATTAGAGCACTCTTCTGAAAAAGACTTTAAGTGTTTGAAATCTCATTAAGCATGTAGAGCTGCTACATTTGGCTTCCAAATGACATTTTATACATCAAAGGTAATAATAAAAGTCACACTAGTGCTTGCTCGTCTTCCACACTGTTGTGTTTTGAAAAAAATATATTTTGAGTTTATTCAGCAAAATGTTAATGTTAGCATTAAAACAACATAATTATCTGGGTTGCATGGAATGATGAAAGCATACCCCACTCTGGGGATCTTTCCCTCTTTCTGGATCTGAATAGTACTTAAGTGGGGCATAAAGATCATTAGAATCCCTTTGTGAATAATTTACTCACCCCTAGAAGCATTTTGATGACGCCAAGTTGTTATTTGTACCCAGTGCTAAACATGGATTATAAAGGAGAAGTTCCCTTATTAGACATATTGAAACAAAGAAAGACCATTTAAGAATACTAGCTGAGATATCAGAAGATCTGAATTGTAGCTTTGGCTCTAGTATTCAATACTGTGTGACCTTAGTAAGTTGCTTACTTCTGAAGACCTTAGTTTTCTCATCAATGATGTGACAGTTCTTTATTTCTTTTTTATTTAAATTCTAGTTAGTTAATATACAGTGTAATATTAGCTTCAGGTGTACAATTTAGTGATTCCACACTTTCATATGACACCGGTGCTCATCACTAGTGCCCTCCTTAATCCCCATCACCTATTTCACCCATCCCCCCCCCCACTGACCTCCCCTCTGGTAACCACCAGTTTGTTCTCTATAGTTAAGAGTCCGTTTCTTGGGGTGGCGGGGGGAGAGAGTCAGTTTCTTGGCTTACCTCTCTTTTTATTCTCTTTGCACATTTGTTTTGTTTCTTAAATTCTACATATAAACAAAATCATATGGTATTTATCTTTCTCCGACTTATTTTGCTTAGTATAATATTCTCTAGCTCTACCCACATTTTTGTATATGGCAAGATTGTATGTGTGTGTGTGTGCGTGTGCATTTTTTTTTCTTTATCCATTTATCAATCAATGGACACTTGGGCTATTTCCATAATTTGGCTATTGTAGATAATGCTGCTATAAACATCAGGGTGCATGTATCTCTTCAAATTAGTAATTTTGTATTCTTTGGGTAAATACCCAGTAGTACAATTGTTGGATCATAGGGTCATTCTAACTTTTTGAGGAACCTCCATAATGCTTTCCAGAGTGGCTACACCAGTCTGCATTCCCACCAACAGTGCAAGAGGTCTCCCCTTTCTCCACCTCTTCACTAACACCTCTTGTTTCTTGTGTTGTTGATTTTAGCCATTCTGACAGGTGTGAGGTGCTATCTCATTGTAGTTTTTACTTGCATTTCCCTGATGATGAGTGATGATGAGCATCTTTTCGTGTGTCTGTTGGCCATCTGGATGTCTTCTTTGGAAAAATGTTTATTCATGTCTTCTGCCCATTTTTAATTGGATTATTTACTTTTGGGATGTTGAGTTGTATAAGTACTTTATATATTTTGGATACTAACCCTTTATCAGATATGTCGTTTGCAAACACCTTCTCCCATTCTGTAGGTTGCCTTTAGTTTTGTTGATTGTTTTCTTCACTGCACAGAGGCTTTTTATTTTGATGAAGGTCCAACAGTTTATTTTTATTTTTGTTTCCCTTACCCCAGGAGACATATCTAGAAGGAAGTTGCTATGGCTGAAGTCAAAGAAGGTACCACCTGTGTTCTCCTCTAGGATTTTTATGGTTTCATGTCTCACATTTAGGTCTTTCAGCCATTTTGAGTTTACTTTTGTGTATGGTGTAAGAAAGTGGTCCAGTGTCATTCTGCTGCATGTTGCTGTCCAGTTTTCCCAACACGATTTGTTGAAGAAACTGTCTTTTTCCCATTGGATATTCTCTCCTGCTTTGTTGAAGATTAATTGACCATATACTTGTGGGTTCAACATGACAGTTTAATAAAAAGTGATTTTTCAAGAAACTTCCAATGATTAAATCTTTGATACTAAGAGAACGTCAATTATTTTCAACATGGTATTGCAAATATGTAAAGATGTTTATAAAAGAACATAAACTGACATCCCTAAAACGAATTATTTTCTTGAAAAGAAAATTTATTATTCTTGTTTGTAATTCTAACTTGAAAGGACAGAGTTACCTTGAGGTGACAGCAAATGATGACAGTTTTCATCAAGGTATAGAACCTTCAACATTTATAAAAAATAAATTGGGGGACACCTGGCTGGCTTAGTCAGAAGAGCATGTGACTCTTGATCTCGGGGCCATGGGTTTGAGTACCATGTTGTGTGTAGAGATTACTAAAAAATATATATAAACTTAAATAAAATAGTGAATGGGGCAGAGATCATGGTTAAAAGAACGACGGAATCCTTATCCACTTCAAGAGGTTGGCTTTGTTGAGAACCGAAAGGGACACTGATTCTCTTACGGGGCTTACTGTGGACCATGTAGCATACCGATCGTCAGAGACTCGTGTGTCACTGTACTTGCTGTTTCATGGGTCCAGTTAGCACGTGTCTTGCAGGCTGGCTAGTGGAGAGTCCTCCCTTGCTCTGAGCACCACTGAGAGCTGGCCACTTTTCAAGCCACCTGGTAAAAGGGTCAGAGCAGGACACCAAATGTGGTTGAAATTGCCTCTAGACTCGGAAGGTCCTCACTGATAAAGTTTTCTCTTTCCAGTATTTTTGTGCTCTTGTGTTTTAAGTGTGCTTCTTATACACGGTGTATCCATGGAATTTTAATAATCCATTCTAATCATTGCTTTCTTCCAGAAGGGAAATGTATATGTTTGTGTACATGTGCATATCTCAATTACTTCTACCATCTTATTTTTTTATTCATTTATTGAATTTTATTTTCATTTGCTAATCAATATTGAATGAAATCTGTCTTAATCCACCCAGGAAGCTATCAGAACCAGGGTTTTCTAGCAAGTGCTTCATTATTGGCATATCTGACCTGATCTGAAGTTATATATTTTCATGCTTAGTTGAGTACCCCAGAACTTCATTTCCATATACATTCCTGAGATCTTCTCTAATATATATTAAAAGAGTTCTACAGTTCTTTTGTGTGGGCGTTTCTCCTCCAGGATGTACACTTGGATTTGATTCCTGAGGACATGTTGAGATGTACATTTACTAGGCTTTGATAAAATGGGAGGTAGGAACTGGCTTCCTTTTGGAAGGTAATGATCTCAGGTAAGAGAGTGATAGTGTCTTGATGCTAGAATAGGAGTTGGCTAGCGAAGCAAATGGGAGACAGCAGCAGCAGCAGCAGCAGCAGCAGTTGCCCCTTCTAAGGTAGGGAAGACTCAGAAGGTAATGAATTTCAGAGTTCTCTAGTTAGTCTTCTGATTTTCTTCTACATTCTCATTTCAATTCTCAGGGCCCTACTCATTCCAGATCAATCGCCTGTTATGTGGGAAATCTCTCCCAGTAAACTCTGAGCTTGATTTTGAGGTTTTTTTTGTTGTTTTTTTTTTTTTAGCTCTTTACTCCTAAAAGTTAAGAAATTATTTCACTATAACAGTAGAAATTCTCCTAGAAGTCTATCTTCTTTTTCCTGGCACTATAGAGGGTTAGTTGCCTGAGGTTACACTTCCAGTATGGAATAGCAAAAAAGTCTAGATCGATGATATGTGCACACGCACGCATGTGCGCGCACACACACACACACACTCTCACTCACCTTTCTGTAGGCCTGCATATGCTAGTTGGGAAATAAGGTGAATTTTTAGATGCAAGATAGACAGGTATTTGCCTTTGGGGCATCTCCACATTTTTGATGAGAGGGGGCTTGTGACAGGAAAGAGACAAAACTGGGGGCGCTCTCAATGTCCAAAGTCAGAACAGAGACAACATTGTATAAACTGAGGCCCCCAAAGCAATCCCTTCAATGGGTTAACTAAAAACATTCTTGCTGAAAAAAAAAAATATTTTGCCTGCTTCAGCCTTCATTTTGGATGGTGGTGGTGAAGGCAGCTAGGGAGGTGACGGGTGGTTCCTAATCATAAGCCAGCCATCGCATAGGTTTAGAGCAGAATATTTGATGGATTCAAAAAGCCTTAAGCTGAATGTTTAAAGTTATACAGCTAGTGCCCTCAGCTGCTTAAAAACAAAAACAAACAAACAACAAAAAAATGAGTGCATTAATTAACTTCAACCTCAGACCTCAAAGAATTCCAATAGATAAAGGTCCAAGAAACATAAGCCTGTGACTAAGAAATCACAAAATAACCAAAGAAACAAGCTACTTAGAGAAAATCATCTGAAATGAAAATTTTCAGAATCTCAAACATGCAAGAAATTTACAGAATTATCATATAGAAATATAACTATGTTTAATATGTTCAAAGAGCATATCAAACCAAAAAAACCAAACAACTAAAAAAATGACAAGGAGCATTTGAAAAACTGCATAGAATTTCTAGAAAATAGGAAAAATTATAACACATATTAGGAATTCAGAATGTGCTAAATTCAATAAATTTGCTAAGAATTCAATGATGTGTCAAGTAGCATATTAGATATGGGTAAAAATGGAATAAACAGGGAGAGAGAACTGAAGATTACACAGAATGTACCACAGAGAATTGACAAAATAAAAAATATGAAGGCAAGCTAGACATTTTTTTTGTTTCTATTTTCATTCCAGTTAGTTAACATAGTGTTATATTAGTTTCTGGTGTACAGTATATTGATTCAACAATTCCATACATTGCCCTGTGCTCATCACCTATTTCACCCATCCCCCACTCACTTCCCCTCTGGTAACCACCAGTTTGTTCTCTAGAGTCAAGAGTCTGTTTCTTGTTTTGCCTCTCTCACTTTTTTCCCCTGTGCTCATTTGTTTCTTAAATTCCACACGAGTGAAATCATATGGTACTTACCCTTCTCTGACTGATTTATTTTGCTTAGCATTATCCTCTCCAGCTCTATCCATGAAGGCAAGGTTAACATTTATGGGAATATAGTAAATTGGTCTGGTATATACCTTATTGGAGTTTCAGAATGAGATTGGAGAGAGAATGATAGAAAGGCAAAAATTCAAAGATGCTAAGGCTGAGAATTTTCAATTTTGATGAAAGACAACAGAATTCAGTCATAGGAAACCCAGTGAAAACAAGGAGAACAAAAAAATTTTTTTCATTGTATTATAAAAGTTCAGATACCAAGAACAAAAAGAAAATCTTAAAAGCATCCTGAAAAAAATTACAGATTGCCTATAAAATAATGAGTATTAGAACTAATCACTAACTTCTACACAGCAAAGAATAAGACAGAAGATAAAGTGATGTCTTTAAATGCTAAGAGAAAGTAACTACCATTCTAGAATTATATTCCCTGTGAAACACTTTTCCAAGTTTGAGAATGATATAAAGACAATTTAATACAAACAAAAACTGAGAATTTTAATACTAACATACATGGCTAAAGAAACTTCTAAAGGATGTACGTTAGAACTATAGAAAATTATTTAGGACAAAAGATAGGAGTTGCAAGAACTAGTGAACAAAGAAAATGGAAACATGTGGGTAAACCTGACCAAATACTGACTATGGAGAATAGTAATAATATCTAATTTGTGGGTTAAGACATAAAATAGGATTTAAAAATACTGTAGGGGGGGGCGCCTGGGTGGCACAGTGGTTAAGCGTCTGCCTTCGGCTCAGGGCGTGATCCCGGCATTATGGGATCGAGCCCCACATCAGGCTCCTCCGCTGTGAGCCTGCTTCTTCCTCTCCCACTCCCCCTGTTTGTGTTCCCTCTCTCACTGGCTGTCTCTATCTCTGTCAAATAAATAAATAAAATCTTTAAAAAAAAAATACTGTAGGGATATAAATATGGGATAACTGAACCAAATAAGAATGACAAGTGAATAGACAAAAATTTCCAGAAAAAAGCAAAGATGATCAGGATGGATTTAAATATTAAGCTATGCTGTTTCATTTAATCTAATATGCCACTGAATTGGGGGGGGCATTATTATTTACAGCCTACTAAAAAGAAAAATGAAACTACCTATTAAATTGTGACATTGTATTTTAATGTTAATCCTATGTGATGAAAGTTCTTTATCCTTCATGAATTAGTCATACCAGCCTTTTTTAAAAAATATTTTTCATTTATTCTAAAAGATTTGGAGTTGTTTCCACCTTCAGTTGCATTTGTTGATATGATATACAATCCTTTTGCATGTATCTAAGAAACAACACATAACAGGTTTATCTACTTGTAAGTATCTGTCTGAAGTCACTTCCTACTGATAAAAGATTTGACGTCTAAAGATATAATTCTAAATTTGCATGTGTCTAATAATGTATTTTCAAAATACACCTAAGAAGAAATTAATAAATTTACCATCATATTAGAAGGTTAAGGTAACTGCCTCAATAATTGATAGATCAGAAAAGAAATTGGTAAGGATTGAAATGATATAAAAATACAAGGATAAAGCAATCAAAGTTTGCTCAAATGGATATATATATAAATGCACCCCAAAACTGCAAAATGTATGTTCTTTCAAAGATACATGAAATATTTGCAAAAATTCACCAAATGATAGGATAGAGCAAACATCAACAAATTTCAAAGAATCAATATCTTGGAGAGCATATTGTTTTTAAAAATGCACTTAATACAATAACAAGATAGTTTTTAAGGTCATTCAGATGCAAATTAAAAATACACACTTCCTAACTCATAGGTTAAAAATATCAAAATAAAAACTAGAAAATATTAAATATCAAAGAATAAGGATTCTTACCTATCGTTGCCATGTATGTGTCTAACAGCAGAGCATGAAACTAGATCAGGCAAAAACTGGTAGAACTGTAATAATCTACTATCCTAGTTGGAGAATTCAAAATCCCCCTTACAGAAATGGACAGTTCCAGCAGGCAGAAAATCAGTAAGGACTGAGTTGAACTTAAAGCCATAAATCAACTGCGTACAATTGACACGTATAGACTACTTCATCTAATGACAGCAGGATACACATTCTTCTAAGCTCACATGGAATATTTGCCAAGACAGACCACATTCTGGGCCATTAAACACAGTTTAACAACTTTAAAAGCATAAAAATCATATAATGTCTGCTCTAAAACCACAGAAATCAGTAACAGAAAGATACCTGGAAAATCCCAAAATACCTGGAGATTGAACAGTGTACTTCTAAATAACACATGGGTCAAAGAAGAAATATCCAGAGAAATTTTTAAACTGTTTTGAACTGAATGAAAATGAAAATGCAATTTGTCTAGGTTTGTAGGATACAGTTAAAGCAGTGCTTAGAGGGAAATTTATAGTAGTGAATGCATATATTCAAAAAGAAGGAAGATCTAAAATCAGTAATCTAAGTTAGGATACAACAAAAAGAAGATAAACTTAATTCCAAAATAATTATAAGAAAAGAAATAAAAATTAGAGGAGAATTCAGTGAAACTGTAAGCAGAAAATCAATAGAGAAAATCAAAACCAAGAGCCGGTTCTTTGAAAAGTTCAGTAAAACTGATAAGCCTCTAGCCAGGCTAACTGAGGAAAAAAGAAAAGACACAAATTACTAATATAAAAGAGGGGGCATCATCAGAGATCTCACAGACATTAAAAAGATAATAAAGAAATATTACAAAGAACTCTAAGCCCACAAATCTGATAACCTAGATGACATGGACCAAATACTTGAAAGACATCATCCGGCAAAATTCACACAAGAATAAACAGACATCAGAAAAGGCCTATATCGATTAAAGAAATTGAATCAGTAATTAGTAACCTTCCAAAACAGAAAGCATGGGCTTGTTGGTAAATTATACCAAAATATAAGGAACAAATTATACCAATCCTCTATAATCTCTTCCAGAAGACAGAAGCAAAGAGAATACTTCCTAACTCATTTTATGAGGCCAGAATTATTTTATACTAAAACTTGATAAAGAAATACAAGAAAAGAAAATTGCAGACCAATATCTCTCATGATCATAGAGGCACAGAAAAATGTTAGGGCAGTAAAAATACTCTATATGATATTATGATAGATACATGCCACTTTAGATTTGTCCAAACATTCAGAACGTATAACACCAAGAGTGAACCCTAATGTAAACTATGGACTTCGGGTGATTATGATGTGTCAATGTAGGATCATCAACTGTAAAAAACATACCACTGAGGTGGAGGATCTTGATAATGGGGGAAGTTATATCTGTGTGGGAGCAGGAAGTATAAGGGCAATCTCTGCACCTTCCCTTCAATTTTCCTGTGAACCTTAAAATGCTCAAAAAAATTAAGATCTTATAAAAAAAATCCTTATATATCAAAGCTTGAGGGATAGAACTAAAGTAGTATTACAGGGAAATATATATATCCTTAAATATTTATAAGAGAAGAAATACAGTAATTCATTAATTATCTAATTCAATATATTTTTTTAAAAAACTGTAATTCCAAAAAGTCAGAAGTATAAAGATAAAAGGAGATGAAAACAGAAAATATAGGCAGAAAGGATCAACAAAATCCAAAGATAATTTTTCAAAGAGATTAGTGCATTTAATGTTTGAAAAGATTGACCAATAAAAAAATGTAAGACATAACTAAGTATTAGTAGGAATGAAAAAAGAATTTAATACATATGAACCAGATATTAGAATGATTAGAAAGAATATTACAATTTTTTTGCTAATAAAGTTGAAAATTTGGTTAAAATGAAATAACTTTAGAAAAATAAGACCTGTCAAGACATTAATTTTCCAATAACAACAAAAATTCTTCCTATGAAAAAAATATCAGTCTCAGATGATTTTATAAGTGAGTTCTAGCAAACATTCAAAAAACAAATAATGTATTTTAAAACAAAGTCTTTAACAGAAGAGACCACTTGCCAACTCAATTGATGAAGATGGTATAATGTTGGCATGAAAATCAAATAAGGAATATAAAAATAGGGACTACTAAAGACCAACTTATGCTATTCTTTGTAAGCATAGATGCAAAAATCCTAAATATTAGCTAGCCAGCTCTAGCAATTGGTAAACATCTCCTTGAAAATCAGGAGGAATTCATTGATACACCTTATAATCATTTCTATTCTATTCTACTGGAGATCTTAGCTAGTGTAATATAATAACAAAAGCAAAGTCTAAGAGCTGGAAAAGAAGAAAGAAGTCTTTTATTATTTGCAGATTATATAATTGTCTATATGGACAAACTCGATTTTCTGCAGATTAGAATAAGAGTACAGTAAGATTGACAAATATAAGGACAATATACTAAAGTCAGTTGAATTTCTGTATACCTGAAAATGATTGGACTTTTAATTTGACAAGTATACTACTTACAATAAAAACCAAAAATATAGTAGCCAGGAATATAAATAGGAGTAAAATAATATAATGATGAAATATAAATATAAATATAATAATATAATATAAATAGGAGTAAAATAATATAATGATGAAAGAAATTAAGTAAGGACTGCATTAATGAAATAAATACCATATTCATGGATAGAAAGACTCAAAAAATAGGTCATTCTCCCTAAATGGATTAATAGATTGACTAAAATTTCCATCCAAATCCCTAAAGAATTTGAGCCTGGACAAGCTTGGAATTTGATAAGCTGTTTCTAAAATTTATATGCAAGAACCAAGGATTGAGAATAGCTAAATTATTCATGAGGAAGAAGGTGGAGGAGGATGAGAAGGAGGAATAGGAAAGTGCCTTACTAAAAATAAAACTCATCATTAAGAAAATTTAACTGACAATGTAGTACTGGTAAAGAACAGACCAGTGGACCTATGTACAGGGCAGGCCCAGAAATAGATCTCTCTCTATATATGGCTATCTGGAGTATGACAGAGATAGAATTCCTGGTCATTTGGGAGAGAATGAACTATCCACAAATAGTGCTGGGGCAATTTTGTATTCATATTAAATAAGTAAATTTGAACTCTGCTTTTCACCAGTACCAAAAAAAAAAAATTATTTCTATTAAACTCAAACTTACCTATGAAAGACAGAACTTAAAACAAAACAAAACAAAAAAAAACAACTTTGATGAAAATACAGGAGAACACATCAGAGTAGTGAAGGATTTCTTAAATAAGGCATACAAAAGGATCCTAAGGAAAGATCCATATATTCAAATACATTAAAATACAGAACTTATCAAATCACCATGAAAAGACAAACAACAAACTAGGTCAGGAAAAATGTTTTCCAAATACGACCAAGAAAACCTTATAACCGGAATACGTAGAGAATTCCTGCAAAGCAATATGTAAAGGCAAACAATAAACTATAAAAACAAGAAAATAGTAAGAAGCATTTGACAAAAGAAAAAATATGAGTCCCCCAAACTTAAGTTGAGCAAATACAGAATGAAAACAAAATGAGTTATTCCCTGATATTGATAAAAACTTCAAAGATGGATAATTGAACTACTGGAAAGCATATGGCAGAGCAGAAACATTATAAAGGACTGATGAGGGCGTATGTGGGTACAGTCAGTGGGAAACAATTAGGCATCCCCTCTTAAAGTTGAGGTTATGCCTATACTACACCCAGCAATTCTGTTTCAAGGAACATACCATAAGGAACTCTTTCTGTATGCACGCTGGAGATATATTTTAAAACATCAATAGAAGCAGAGTTTGAAATAGACAAAAACCAGAAATAATCCAACTGCGCATTGATGGGAGACTAGATAGGTAAATCATATTTAAATTCATGTAGTTATAGAGCATGCAATTTTGAAAATGAATGAGCCAGAGTATCAACATGGACACAACTCAAAATATAATCTTTAGGGGGGAAAAAAAAAAACACCAGAGTATATACACAGAAGTATGTTTTATTATCAGCATATAAAAGCAAAGCACGTACAAAACTATACAGTATATTTTTTAAGGACATACATATGTGGTAAGACCATGAAGAGTATCAAGGGAACGGTTAGTGGAAGTTTTAGAGTATTGACTACAGAAAAGAGTGGGTAGGACAGAAGTGTACTTGAGATGCAAGTAATTTTCAAATTTTTAAGACGGGTGGTTAGTATATGTCTAGCTGTCTTCTTGTTCTTTTAAAAATTGTACATATAGGTCATATGGTCCCTTTTTATGTATATTTTAATAAATTAAAATTAGGGTCTTTAAATGTGCTTTATTTCTGAGTCAAGAATATAGGAATTTGAGCTTTATTTTATCTATCTGATTTTGTCCAAAATAGTCACCCTTCCCCCCCCCCCAGTTCATCACTGAACAAACTATTTGCTTTAACCTAATTTATCACTATTTAGGAGTGACAGCCTGCCTTCTCCAGCCTTTCATTATTGGCATTTGCTTTAAGGTAATCACCGGGAATAACTTACTAAACTTTCACCACTGTATGCCAAAGGCTGAAGTTCCAGAACATGTATGGGATTGTCGCTGGCTTTCACTGCATCTTAGACTTAACCAACTCAAGCTCCTCACATTTCCCTAAGTTTTCTAAAAAACCTATTCTTTTTAAAAAATACTTAATTACTTTTTAAAAAAGATTTTATTTATTTGAGAGAGAGAGTGAGTCAGCATGCGTGAGCAGGGGGAGAGGGAGAGAGAAACTTAAGCAGACCCCGTGCTGAACTTGGAGCTCAACTCGGGACTCAATCTCAGGACCCTGAGATCATGACCTGAGCAGAAACCAAGAGGCAGATGCTTAACCGCCTAAGCCACCCAGGCGCCCCTGAAAAACCTACTCTTAAATATCAATCCCTAGATCATTCAGGGTTCTAACTAACCTGACATAATGTTTCTTACTTAAATATGCTGATGCTTGTCAACTGTAGCAAGGTACCCTAGGAAAATAACTATATATTTTTAAAAGATGTTACATACACTATCTTTCAAAGCCACCAAAGAAATCTTAGAAATGGTATCAACTTCACATAGGCCCTGGTAGAAACAGGGAAATTAGAAGATCATCAACAACTATAAATAAAACTCTGCCAAAGTGAAAGCCTATTAAACACGGTTGACCAATTTAATAGCCCTTATAGATTTCTATCCTAACTGACTTGCTGTGACACCCTGATTAGATTGTAATCCACAATCACCGAGGCAGCCATGTCTTCCTGCCATTAAGTTTTGAAAACAGGCATAGCCAACGATGGCTAGAAACGGACCATTATTTTAAACAATGGAAGGAAAGACTAAGGGTAATTCATTTAGGTTACACACAGAACGGAACATCTCAATGTTACTTGAAAACAGATACAACTTCAGTTAGGAACTGAGTGGAATTTTTTTTTCTAAATATTGATCACAGGAAAGCTAGTGAGGAGACAGAATCACTAGTGTACTGTTCTTTCTCTCTTCGAGACAGAAAGAGAGATCGGAAGGATCTTTCTAATTCCAGCATCCTCTGTCTTCTGTAGCTATTGGACATTGCCTTTCTCAGACAGATCGTGATCACTGCCCTACAGCACAGGTTCCGAGGAACTGTTCCTGCCCTCTGGGCGGGTGCACACACAATTAGCCGGAATCAATTAAAGATTAAGAGGAACAGCTTTTGGAAAGGCGACACAAGAAAGAAACAGTCACTGCAAATAAGTGAAGCTTGGTTGAAAGACTCAAGTAAAAATGTTCTCAGTCTGAAGTTTATTAGTGTTGTCATTTCAGATCCAGAGTAGTAGGGCCATGTGAAACTTTTTAATATGGGAAATAAACCAAAATAAAGTGTTGCCGAAGTAGCTGCTGTAATCATTTCTCGTCATTCTCTCTTAAGAACTGAAAACACCTGGTCACTTAACGGCGTACTGGGGGTATTTTCCAGGGAGATGCTCTTAGGGTACAAATGTATGTATGTCCCAGTGTCTGACGGGCATTTAGATGTCCTTTGAGTGGACTCAGCTCTTCTCTTGTACTTGGCTTTTTTTTTTTAATTGTGTAAACTTTATTTAGCTTTGAACATCATTATATTACATCCTCAGTCTAGTATTTTTATCTCATAGCAATGGACATGGAAAACTCTTGATACTTAAGTAGGCAATTCTTATTCCCGAATGGGCTATGCTTTCTAAGCCTTTTCAATGTCTATGGAGAATACAACCTTCTCTTTTTTTTTCATCCTTCACCTAACTAAGATTCAACTTACTTCACGTCAGAAATTAGCATTTAGCAAAATGCCTTATATCCATTACCTTGGTTAGTCTCCAAATAACACTGAGGTGAGCTCACCTGCCTAACAGGTGCGTAAATGAAAGCCTAGAGGGGTTAACTTGTCACGTGGCTAAGAAAGGGCATTGTGCCACAAAGCTGCTTGGATTTGCCTAGACCACAGCTGTGACTACGGAAATAAAGAGCAAGAGGTTTCAACCTAAAAGACTTCCCTGGTACAAGTGACAGGATTCAGTAATCATTTGGATCTTGAGGCAGGGGCTTGAGAAGCAGGGAGTCATCAAGGATAATTGGAGGCTTCTGACATGATTACACCAATAACTAACCACAAATAGGAGCTCTTAAAGCCAACTTGATAAGAAAGTTCAGTTTGGACAAGCTGAGATCTCAGTGTCTCTGGGACATGCAGGTGGTGCCCACTTAAGGGTTCAACAAGATCGTACTGTGGTTCTGAATAAAAGAATATAATGGAAACATGAAAAAGGAATCTAGGGTGTAAGGGGCAAAAAAACAAAACAAAACAAAACAAAAAAACAGGGTAAAAAATATCCTTTTGGCTCTAAAAATAGTGCAACTATGTACGTGCATACATAGTAACAGAAAATTTAGCCAGATAAAATAAATATGTCTAGGTTTCTAATCAGAACACAAAAAAGTTCATATAACAAACAAAACTTCTTAAATTTAGTTTACTTAATGATTTGCTTTCGTGTTTTGTAAAAATCCAGTAGCCCAAACACACACAACTTAATTTAGAAAGCAAGTACTATATTGATCTAAGACTGGAATGAAATAGAATTTGTCTGGTTAGGAAAGGTTCCATAATTTGGGTTTGTTCTTGCAATTCTGCAGTTACAACCAAGTCTCTATTGATTCAGAAATTTTGAGTGAATGCTGCAACCACTATTGAAGATGACAATAGAAGAATCAAGCAGGAATTTAAGAGTTGCTATCAATTTCCATTTCTGTCTTAAGTGCCTATCATTGAATTTAGTTGTGGGTATTTTTTTTAGGATGGTGTTTCTTGTTGTTTTAGTAGGAGAGCTATCCATAAAAGATTCTATGAGATTTTAGATAAATGTTCCACTCTTTTTATCTCACACACACTTGGAGAAAGAGGGAGAAAGAGAGAAAAGGAAAATGTAAAAGAATAAAATCTGACCTAATTTAAGCTCTAGCTAAACTTTCAAAACTACAAGGCATTAAATATGGTTATTAAATTAAATAAAAATGTTAAAACTTCTTGACTTATGCCACTATGCCATATGCGCTAATCTCTTTTAATTGTCCCCAGCCAGACATCAATTTTTTAAAGGGAGTTTAAAAAAGAAGAAGAATGGAAAATTCTTAACATGGCTAGGTAATAATCTGCTTGCAAATTGTTCATTTATGTCACCAAAGGGAAAGGGGAGCTCACATTAATACTGCATGTTAAGATGCTTCCTCTAGCTTATTCCACATACTTTACCCCAAATTGCCCATATTGCTCCTTAGAAATGTCACAGAACGTCTGCGTCAGCTAATTTTTATGGATTGGCATGAAAAGCCTGAGAAACACAGCCAGAAAATAGTCTCCCCATCACGCTCACTCACTAGATTACTTTCAGAACTCTTCGGCGAGAAAAGAAAAACCATATCATGAGCTTTGAAAAATCCAATTGCCAACTAACCTCCGGCTGTTTGTTGACGGCAGTAAAAGGTATCAGGTGGTCCTGAGCCTCAGACACGTGATTTAGCAAAGTTGCTTTCCGTGGTAAACGGAGTCACTCAAATTTAAAATACATTTCTCCTAATGACCATTAAATTTATATAGGACATACTCAACACAACAATTGAAGCCTATAATCTGTCCATTAAATACACGGGCCAGATTCTTAGATCTAAAAATTCTGGGGTTCACTAGCACTTAGTGAGTTTGTGTCACGTATTGAGAGTCTAAGTTCCACAAGAGTATTTACTATTTATTTATTTTTCAGAGAGGATGAGAGAGAGCGTGAGAGCGCAAGTTGGGGGGCAGGGGTAGAGGGAGAAGAGAGAGAGAGAGAGAGAACCTTAAGCCCCAACAAAGGCCTCGATCTCAGGACCTGAGCCAAAATCAAGAGTCGGACGCTTAACCGACTGGGCCACCCTGGCGCCGTGTCACAAGCCTATTTAAATATCCAGTCCAACCACATTTCACAGAGGACAAAAACTGAGGTCAATGAAAGGCAGTAACTTAGCTCATAAGGTGACCACTTCCACTGCCAGGACCAGCAGAGCGGGAGTCTCTCTGGGAAGCTGCTCTTCTCCCACCTCTGTATTTACATTTGGCCCAAGCACCGAAGGTTCTTATCAGGAGCATTTGAATGGTAATGGCTCCAGCTGTGTGAGTATCCAGCACTAATCAAATGTTAAGGAGAGTAGGTGTATTCCTTTAAAACGACGTTTTTCTCAGGAATAACATAGTTTACCTTTAGGTGTTTCCAAAAGGAAACTTTCAATAGTGCATTGTTGATTTATTGCCTTCAGTGGATTTTATTTCTAGAGATGCTAGATTTGTGGATGACGATAATGGAGCCTGAATCTGAGCCTCATTCTGTAGTAATTCTTTGAACATAAATTAATATCCCAGAGAAAATTCAGTGTGTCTTATTTTTACAAAGGCCATGGAGTTTTTTCAGGAGTTGAGTAGTTTCAAAGCCTTTTGAGCACAGAAATTAGGATTTAAATTATGCTAAAAGATTTGAAATTACATTTCTTTTATTACAGAGGTATTTCCCCTCCAATTATAAATCAGTTACCTCCGATGAAAATACATTGTCAAAGTTAACTACTGAGCTCATCATAATTGCATCTAGAAATAAAAATACTTTTTTTTTTTTTGTAAGTCCAGTGCAGGGCTTGAATTCATGACCCTGAGATCAAGACCTGCGCTGAGATCAAGAGTCAGACTCTCAACAAACTGAGCCACCCAGGTGCCCTGAAACAAAATACGTGTTATATTAAATTCTCCAATTGAGTTTTTAAGCATCACTTTGATAGCTTCTCTTTGTTTCTGTGCAGTAGGCAATCACTTTTCTTAGAAAGTTTCAAAAAAGGATATATCTAAAAACTTAAATTTTTTTATTTGAAAGTTATTAAGGTGAGTGGGTATTTTGTTGGGGTATTTTAACCTACAGTGAAGATTGACTAAGCAAGCAAACATTTTGGGGTCTTCGTATTGAGATATTCTGCAGGAGACTAAGCTCATCATATTTTATTTATTTATTTATTTATTGGGATTTTTTTTGGTCGTTTTTTAAAAAAATTTATTTAAATTTTGCTTAGTTAACATACAGTGTCAGTATATTTTAAAATGCAATTAAAACGTATCTCAAAGCTAACTAAGATTTTCTAAGCCTACTTTGGAAAAAGACTTTTGGAACTGGTTACCGTCATCATTCACAAGAGACTTTTTGGGATGACTACCCTGCAAAGGACCTTCTGTGAAGGGCTGCTTATAAAAAATTATACGAGACATAGTTTGCTCAAGAACTTTCTGACCCTGTTGGTAGTTAGTATATATGGAGTTAAACTTAGTGCTCAAGATCACTAATCATTGAGGAAATGCAAATCAAAACCACAATGAGATAACACCTTAACATTTTTCAGGAATGGCTAAAATGAAAAATCACAGGAAATAGCAAGTTTTGGTGAGGATGTAGAGAAAGAGGAATTCTCATGCACTGTTGGTGGGAATGCAAACTGGTGCAGCCACTGTGGAAAATACTATGGAGGTACCTTAAAAAATTAAAAATAGGATTACCATATGATCCAGTAATTCCACCACTGGATATTTGCCCCCTTGAAGGCCCCAAAACACTGATTTGAAAAGATTATGCATCCCTACGTTTATTGCAGCATAGCCAAATTATGGAAGCAACCCAAGTGTCCACTGATAGATGAATAAAGATGTGGTACACACGCACACACACACACACACGCAAAGTATATTACTCAGCCATGAAAGAGAATGAAATCTTGCCATCTGCAATCACGGGGATGGACTTAGAGGGCATAACGCTAAGTGAAATTAGTCAGAGAAAGATAGATACCATTGATTTCACTCATATGTGGAATTTAAGAAACAAAAAAATGAACAAAGAAAAAAATTGACAAAAAACCAGATGCTTAAATATAGAGACCTGGTGGTTGCCAGAGGGGAGGGGGTCGGGGGATGGGTGAGATAGGTGACAGGGATTAAGAGTACAGTTATGGGGGCACCTGGGTGGCTCAGTCGTTAAGCGTCTGCCTTCGGCTCAGGGCATGATCCCAGCGTTCTAGGATCGAGTCCCACATCGGGCTCCTCCGTTATGAGCCTGCTTCTTCCTCTCCCACTCCCCCTGCTTGTGTTCCCTCTCTCGCTGGCTGTCTCTGTCACATAAATAAATAAAATCTTAAAAAAAAAAAAAAGAGTACAGTTATCATGATGAGCACTGAGTCATGTATAGAGTTTAAGTCATTATATTGTACATATGTGACTAATATAACACTGCATATTAATTATACTTGAATAAAAAAATGAAAACTACCGAACTGATTTAAAAAAATTGTACAAGACATAGTTTGCTCAAGAAACTGTTGGCAGTGT
Organism: Ursus americanus; assembly: GCF_024610735.1. NCBI lineage: Eukaryota > Metazoa > Chordata > Mammalia > Carnivora > Ursidae > Ursus > Ursus americanus. The sequence goes on along the minus strand of NC_142151.1, from coordinate 19,938,148 downwards.
GTGTGTATATATATATACACATATGTATACATGTACATATATATGTGTGTATATATGTATACATATATACACATGTATGTATACACATATGTATATGTATATATATGGTTAAACTTAACCAACAATGCAAATGAGATAGTAATCTCAGTGAAAAGACCAGGTTTTGCATTAGAAGGATCTCTCTGTTCTTCTAGCTTTAAGAACTTGGGCAGGGGAGCCTGGGTGGCTCAGTCAGTTAAGCATCTGCCTTCAGCTCAGGTCATGACCCCAGGGTCCTGGGATCCAGCCCGCACTGGGCTCCCTGCTCAGTGGGGAGTCTGCTTCTCCCTCTTCCTCTGTGGCTCCCCCTGCTTGTGCTCTCTCTGTATCACTCTCTCTCAAATAAATAAATAAAATCTTAATAATAATTTTTAAAAAACGAACTTGGGCAAATTGTTCAATCTCACTTAATCTCTATTTTCTCAACTGTAAGTGGGGTTATTGACACATCCACAGGATTTTTAGAGACACGAAAATGTGTTTTTGGATATGAAAGTATTTTGTAAGTTGCAAAATACAAATGGCAAGTTTTATTTAAAGATAACATAGGCTAGTACCACAAATACAGTTTACACAATAAATGATACAGCAGTTCATGGGAGGAAGCAAACAGCTTGCACAGGCAAAACATGTTTTCAATAAAGTATACTTAAGGTTCATTTAAACCTGAAATTAAGTTAGGCAAATTATGGAAAAGCACTGCTTTGATTATGCTTATGAACAAAGTCCCTTTCTCACCAAGTTAACAGGGTAGCTTTTTTTTCTTTACATTTGTGCTAACTGAAACCATGTCTAGATTTGAAAATATAGTTTAAAATTCAGCACCATTTAAAACGGATTTTCCTTGCTAGAGATATCATTGCTAATTTCAGCAGGAAGTGTGGTGCAGACACGTGATCAGCAGAGTGATGGAGAGTGTGACCAGCAACTGATTGGACTGGAGCCCAAGAACGGCAATCAGATATTAACCACTTTGAGTCACAATCTTCAGTGCATGGAATGCATCTAAACGGGTCATTTCATTTCCTGTGACATCCAGTCTGCTCCGTTCCCTGACAGGGAAAAACTGTTTAAGTTCTCTTGTGTTTTGTGAAGTTCTTGACCGAAGCATCTAAATTAGAACGGAAATGGTTCAACTGACAGATCCAAAAAGGATTTTCCATTTTCATTTCTCCCTGCAAGACAATCACCAATCTCATCTAGCCTTTTATCATTTATATATTTTAATTTTCTTGTGAGCAATTTTTTTCTGTACAATTATTATCCCTTCCAAAATAGTAATGGTATTTTTTTCCTGTTATGAAAAGCAAAGTTGTACTTTTCTTTCATTTTGTAGGTATACTCTTTGATGAAAAGAAAAAAAAGATACATAGTAGCTTTCACAAATCCCTTACTTTTTCAAAGAGAAACTTTACAGAATATTTTATTTTTAGTTTTTTTCTAAGTTTATTTGAGGGACAGAGAGGGAGTGCTCAAGCAAGCACCGGGTGGGAGGGACAGAGGGAGAGGGAGAGGGAGAGAATCTCAAGGATGCTTAACCCACTGAGTCACCCAGGCCCTCCTACAGAATATTTTAATATGATATTCAAAAGTGGATGTTGGTCATGCAAGGTAAAGGAATAAAGACACAGAAAGTTAATCAGCATATATCGGATTTGCAGAGTCTCCGATGTACAGTAGCTGTGGCCAATAACACATGACTAGCCTAGTCTTATATTGGCTGAAGGTGCTTTTATTTTAGTTTCTCTCACATAGTCAAAAAAAGCAAAAGTTCTGGAATCTGACAGACCTGGGTTTAAATCCCACTACCACTGTACACTATTTACATATTTTTGAACAATTACTTAATCCCTGTAAGCTTCATTTTCCTTACATAGAAAATGGAGACACTTGTGAACACCTTGTGAAGATTAAAATGAGATAATACATGTAAAGGTCATGGCTGGCCACCTAGGACATATTATGTCCCCAGTAGTGATGAGCTCTCTGACTCCTTTTTAGAAATGAATCTTTGTTAGTAGAAGTCATTGTGATTGGGAGATCAGTTACTGAAGCATAAACCAGCTTATCCTGACCAATACTGGACTTTGTATCTAGAAATGGGATGATATGTACCAAATAAACTATAATATATGGCACTGACTAGAGGGGTGATAGTAAGAGAATTGACATTTCAGGATAGATGCGTAGCAATCCATGCCATACACAATTAGAATAGCTTAGAAGGTTGACAAAGTGTCTGATGAGCTCATAGCCCTAGGAGAAGCTGGAGAACAGAGTGTCAGTGCCCTTGTTAGTTGCTGCATATGACAAGATACAAGAAACACATGACTTATAAAAGAGCAGACTGATCTGTGAATAGTAATGAAAGGGTATGGAGCACACAATTTTAAAGTCCTATATAAATGGAAGACACAACCATTTCTCAAACCTAAACAGTAAAAGAATAAAATTAAGACATGCTCTGATAAAAACTTGGCTTTGTGGTAAGAATCAAAACAAGGGGATACTTGTCTCACCCACTGTAAAAACCTCTGAGTAGATTAAGGTAGTGCCCAAGAAATTCCTAAAATCGGACAGAATGACTCAGTGAACAGACACCAAAGTTGTAGCTCTCGCATCAAAGTCTGATATTTCTAAGGTACTCACAATAACTCAAGAGAGGAATCATGAGAAATAAGAAGCAAAAATTTAAACAAGTATACATGTATTTATATATATGTATAGATACTTGCACACATATATGATTCTTGGATTTATTTTATATACTAATATATATGTAAAATTCTAAGAAGTATGTCTAGAAAAGAACAAAGAATTATGGTTTATTAGTACATGGAGCTAACAGGAATTTAATAGATATGAAACCTGTCATTTTAAGAGAGTTTATAGCTATAGATACAAGTCTTCTTCAAAACCAAAAATTATCCTTCAGGACCTATGTTTCTACAGGCCAATAATAGGCTCAGAATGTCTAGCTTCCAAGAAGGCATATTTTCCGATGCTCACTTCACATGGAGCCAAGGAAGATAATGAGAAAAGCCAACCAACCAATAAAAACAGAGAGAAGAAACAAAGGCCATGAGAGCCCTTCCCAGAGAATAGAACTGGACAAAATCAAGGAATATTCCTTTCCTGGGGGCGTAGAGGGATTTCAGACACTAGTATATACAGGTATAAAAAGTTTTCAAATAGGTTTATTTTCTGATTCTAAACCACCGTAACAGGTATAAGCAGCATAAATGACCATATTTTGCCTATAAGCCTGCCTGCATTACATTCAGATTGCACTTGTAGAATCTTCTAAAAAATGCAAATTCTGATTCCTCTTCAGATAGATGTCCACCATCACTATCCACACAACTATAGAGCAACAAAATGGTGAGCATGATGAGGATAGGTGGTCATAAAATCGTATCCTCTAGCCTTATTGCAATTCAGATAATACAGGTCATGAATGCTAGCTACCGACGCTTCCTAAGTGGATAGAGGAAACAGACTCCAGTTTAGGCTTCTTATAACTGAAATTCGACTTGCTGAGACATCACACGCTATGCCATTACCTTTTCTGCTGATTTTCTTCAAGTTCAGCTTTAGTCATGTGGCTTCCCTCCTCATAATCTTTCCATGGCTCCCCATGACCTTCCAAGACATGGACAAGCTCCTCACTCTGGCATTCCAGGTCCTTCCTTATGAGACTCTAATTGTTCCAGCTTTATGTCTTACCACGAGCATAATTGCACGTGACTGCCACAAAGATAGGCCAGTGGAGTAGGTAGTGTTTTCTGCCCCAGAGTAGAGAGCAATTTCATCCACTGGCAGTAGAACTGAAGGTTTGTATGCCACGAATACTCTTTGGGCTCTCGGAAATAACAACAGCCCCTGCCTTATGCTGTCAAAACAATTTGACCCTCAGAGATTCTCTTTTCTGCCTAATCAGTCCTTATTTTAAATCTTGTCCCTGATGGAGCTCACCCAGAGCTTTCAAACCCAGCTGGGCTACTGGATTTTTGCCTTTGGAAACTTGCCCTGCCCCTGTGTTGACACCATGGCATCCATCCATTTCTGGCTACTGGTCTTTGCTCTCAGATTTCCTTTTGGCAATTGTGTTGTTCCTTCGGCTTGGGCTGATTCTGACATCAGTCTTCATGCGACTTTGCCCCATCTGTCATTCAGTCATCCTCTACGCCCTTCTTGGCTTTAGCTGCCACTGCCCAGCCTCATGCCTTCAGGTGGGGGTTGGAAACACCCTCCTCTTCTAGTTGGCAGCCACTCCTCACACTACACCATATGCTGTAGCCAAACTAGCCTAGTCATCCAGTCTGGTGGCTGCCTAGAATTTCCTTCCTCCCGCAAGGGTTTTGAAGAATGGGAAGATACTATCTGTCTGAGATCTGCCCTAAATGCCATCTCTTATGTGAAGCTTTCTTTATCTGACTCCCTTGGACAAAATTAAGCAGTTCTCACTATGCATGCCCATAGCACTCTTTGTTTGGTCAAATTTGTATTAATCTCATCCCTTCATGATTCCAAACCAAGCAAATGCTTCATCTGCCTTTATGGCCCAGCTCAAATGCCACTCTCTGTATCCCTCTTTGATGTTCTCCCCACCCATAGCAGAAGAAAACAATTCCTTTTCCTGTTTCCTTGACATTCAGGATAGATCTAAGTTCCTTAATGGCAGGAATATATTTTATTCTTCTTTGTATTCTCCAGGCCCAGCTCAGTGAGCTGTCAATAGGTTTCTGTAAAGCCTCACTGTTGACATGGACTTTTACCTATGTTATTTCATTTGATCCTCAAATGACAAATAAGAAAAAAAGAACAGTTATTATCCTCATGAGAAGAGGAAACCAAGGCTCCAAGTCATTAATCAATTAGTCCAATCTTACATAGGTATTACTGGAACCAGGTCTTAAAGGGACTTTAAGTCTAAGTAACTTACTACTAATCATTCATTCATTCAGTATCTGCATGCTAGAATTTCAAAGGCAAATAAAATAGGATCTTACCCTAAAAGGACTTACCTAAAGGTAACAACGAAAAAAATTAAACATATAATACATATAATACAGTTTGAGACATACTTTGATAGAAGAAAGCCCAGAATTGTATCAGAACACATTCATGGAGATATATACATACTGAGATTATATGGGGGTGGAGAAGGGCCTAGAAACATTTTTATGTGGGATAAATACCACACTGGATCTTAGAGGACAAGTAGCAGTTAATCAAATGAATACATGGGGGAAAGAAATTTCTAGACATGAAGAAAGGGTGTACAAAGCCACAGAACTGTGGGAGGACACAGCCCTTCTGGGGAGCCACAAGCATATTAGAATGGCAGCTGCACTGAGTATGAGGACTAGGAAGGCAGAGAGGTGACACGCTCCTTGGAAGAGAGCGTGGACACATAACAAAGACAGTGTCAGAGCAGAATTACTCAACTCTCATTTGGCTTCCCTGTTCTCCATGAAAGGGCAATGACTTTTTTTTTTTTTAAAGGAAAGCCACCTTGGACATCATTAAGATTTAAAAGTGAAAGTAAGGGGCACCTGGGTGGCTCAGTCAGTTAAGCATCTGCCTTCAGCTCAGGCCATGATCCCAGGGTCCTGGAATCGAGTCCCGCATGGGGTTCCCTGCTCAGCAGGGAGCCTGCTTCTCCTTCTCCCTCTGCACCCTCCCCCCCACTCATGCTATCTCTCTCTCAAATAAATAAATAAAATCTTAAAAAATAAAATAAAAAAATAAAACTGAAAGTCAGCATGGTAGTAGCGGAGGAGATCATACACACTGGTTACTTCACATGACTTAAATGCCTCAGATCCAGCCAGACGGCTTAGGTGACGAATGAACTCCAGGAGGGCGTGTCCCCAAAATTCTCCTCCCTCCTCCAATTACTGCATAAAATGTGAGGAGCCACCATCATGATGTATTTTGAAAGGAATTACATGGCCTTCCTCTCCATTCTTCTTAGGGGTTTCTTCTTAGAGACAATTTAAATTAGGAAAGACTCATTTGTTAGTTTTAGGAGTATTTCTTAGTGTCATGCGGTAGGCGGAGTAACGGCCCCTCAAAGATGTCCACATCCTCATCTCCAGAACCTGTGAGTGTGTTACCTCACACAGCGAAAGGGATTTTGAAGATATGATCACATGAAACATTTTAAAAGGGGGAGATGTTCCTGGAATTTGGGGGTGGGCCCAGTGTAATCATCGTGGTCTTCACAGGTGAGAAAGGGAGGTGGGAGAGTCAGCGTTAGAGAAGGAGATATAATGCTGGAACCAAGGAATGCATTTGCTGACTTTGAAGATGGAAGAAGCCCAGGAACTAAGAAACACAGGCAGCCTCTAGAAACCGGAAAAGTCAAGGAAAAAGATTCTCCCTGAAAGCCACCAAAAATGATACTGTGCTGCCAACACCTTGATTTTTAGCTCAGTGAGACCTGTTTTAGACATTTAATCTCCAAAACTATCAGATAATAAATTTATGTTGTTTTAAGCAGCTAAGTTTGTGGTAATTTGTTACAGCAAGAACAGAAAACTGAAACACCAGCCGTCAGGTTTCAAAATGCCCTTCATTTTTCAATGACTCTCTTCATTATTATTATATCTCCAATTTCTAGCACAATGCCAGGAACAAAATAGACACATAATAAAAATATTTAGATTTACTTAATTGATTAGATGATTCGTTCATTCATTCTTATGAGCTTATATTTCACCTGTAAGTTAGGAGATTGAATCTTTCTGAAGTCTGCCAAATAGTTCTAGTAACATTTCCAACATTGTTCTGTAAGTCTCCAATGTGAAATGTAATGTATTTTTAGGACAAAAGAGTAACTGGATATTTGAATGTATTTTTAAGCAAAACTTTCAATGAAATATAAAATACATAAAGTACACAAATCTTGAATGAATAACTTCATTAATTTGTAAAAGGGAACACACCCATGCAACCACTCGCCAGATCAAGAAATAGAACATTGCTACCCTGAAGTGTCCCTCTTGCCCTATCCAATGACTGGTTCCTTAAAAGTAACCAATCAGGACTTCTAATACCATAGATTAGCTTTGTCTGTTTTCCAAATGTATATAACCACAAACATATAATGTGTACTATTTTGTGTCTGGCTTACTTCAGTCAATAGTATTTGGGTGTCGTTTTCTCACCTGTTTCTACTCTCACTTCTGACACCAAATGTAGGGGTTTTATTTCCCACCTGAACCAATTTTCCCACATTCTGGACACCAACAGGGTGTCCTACAATTTCATTCAGACACTGTCTGGAATTAGCATAGATTCACAGATTAACGGCTCAATCCCACAGTACTGCCCCTACTTCAGAAGTCAGTCACAATTCCCTGGCTTCCTGTACTTCTGACAGACTGGCTCTTAGTTGAGGGAGTCCCACAATCCCTGTCAGGGTTTGATAATTTGCTAGAATAGCTCACAGAACTCAAGGCAATAGTTTATTTACTATCACCAGTTTATTATAAAGGATACAACTCAGGAACCACCAATGGAAGAGCTGTATAGGGCAAGGTGTAGGGGGAAGTGAGGCAGAGCTCCTGTGGTCCCTCTGAATGTATCACTCTCCTGGCACCTTGATGTGTTCATCAACCTGGAAACTCTCTGAATCCCATTGTTTCATGAGGTTTCATTATGCAGGTGTTTCTGGAGGCTGGAAAGTTCAAGATTAAGATTTAGTGTCGGGTAAGAGTCTACTTCCTGTTTTCTAGGCAGTTCTCTTGTTATGTCCTCACATGACAGAAGGGCAAAGGAATTCTCTAGGTACATTTAAAAGGGCATTAACACCATTCTTGAGGGCTCCATCCTTGTGACATAATCACTCCCCAAAGACCCCACCACCCATACCATCTCATTGGGGATTGGGATTTCAACATGTGAATTTTGTTTATTGAATTTAGTTCATTGCAGTAAGCATGTGTGATTAAATCATTGGCCATTGGTGATTAACTTAGTCTCCAACTCTTCTGTCCCTACCCACACCAGAGATCAGAGGGTGGGGCTGAAAGTTCCTCTGGAAACCAGCCCCACCTAAGCTATCTAGAGGCCCACCAAAGGTCACCCCACTTGCATAAACTCAGGTATGGGTGAAAGGGCCTATTATGGTACGAAAGACACTCCTCTCATCCCTACCTATTGGGAAATTCCAAGAGTTTTACAAACCTCCGTGCCAGGGACCTGGACAAAGACTAAGCATATATTTCTTTTGTCTTTTTTTTTTTATTATTATGATATGTTAGTCACCATACAGTACATTATTAGTTTTTGATGTAGTGCTCCATGATTCATTGTTTGTGTATAACACCCAGTGTTCCATGCAATATGTGCCCTCCTTAAAACCCATGACCAGGCTAGCCCATCCCCCCAACCCCCTCCCCTGTAAAACCCTCAGTTTGTTTGCCAGAGTCCATAGTCTCTTGTGGTTCATTTCCCCTTCTGTTTACCCCCCCTTCATTATTCCCTTCCTTCTCCTACCAATCTCCCTGCTATTCCTTATGTTCCACGAATGAGTGAAACCATTCGATAATTGTTTTTCTCTGCTTGACTTATTTCACTTAGCATAATCTCCTCCAGTCCCGTCCATGTTGCTGTAAATGTTGTGTAATCATTCTTTCTGATGGCTGAGTAATGTTTCATTGTATATATGGACCACATCTTCTTTATCCCTTCATCTGTTGAAGGGCATCTCGGTTCCTTTCACAGTTTGGCTATGTGGACAATGCTGCTATGAACATTGGGGCACATATGGCCCTTCTTACTATGTCTGTATCTTTGGGGTAAATACCCAGTAGTGCAATTGCTGGATCATAGGGTAGCTCTATTTTTAACTTTTTGAGGGACCTCCACACTGTTTTCCAAAGTGGCTGTACCAACTTGCATTCCCACCAACAGTGTTAGAGGGTTCCCCTTTCTCCACATCCTCTCCCTAGTAGATGTACTATTACACATTTACATTGTGTGTAGAAGTCTATTCGTTTTCATTATGGTAAAGTATTCTATTTTATGAAAGTATTAAAACTTATTTACTTATCCTTTATATTTTTAAGGGACATAGAGGTTGTATCCAGTATGCAGAATAATGCCTGATGAACATTCTTTACTTGCATTTTTGATAGTCCTATATCCATTAGTAGAACTCATGGGTCACAGGGTGTTCTTGTGTTCAAACTGTATAGGTATTACCAAATGGCTTTTCAAAATGTTTGCACCAATGTATAGTCTCAATGGTGGTGAATGAGACTCCCAATTGACACATATCTACATCAACACTTAGTATTATTATTATTTTTTTTTAATTTAGCAGTCTGGTAGGTATATAGTATCATGCCATTAATTCTTATTACTCTGATATATAATTAAATTGAGGGTCTTTTCATATATTTTAGGCCTCTTTTATGGTATTTCTTGACCATTTTTCTATTAGTTGTCTACCATTTTCTTATTGATTTTCTAGAGTTCTTTATATATTCTGGATATCATGGATATGAAATCTTGTTTGGATGTATGTATTACAAATGCTGTCACTCTTTCTGGGGCTTGCCTCTCACTCTCTAACAGGTGTCTTTTGATGAACAAAGTAGCAGTCCAATTTATTGACTTGTTTTATATTTGTGGTTTTCTCCTATTTAAAAAATGTCAAATATTCTAAATCCATGATGATTTTCACCATTCTACTTCTGAAAACTATCATTTCATTATCCAGCTTTAAATTTATAGCCCATCTCATTAAAATTTTTGCTATACAAGTATTTGTCTGATCCAATACCCGTTATTAAAAAAAAAAAAAAACCCTTACCTTTTGCAATAAATGTTATTTTTAATCCTAAAACAAGAGATCGTAGGGGCACATGAGTGGTTTAATCAGTTGAGCATTTGACTTTGATATTGGCTCAGGTCATGATCTCAGGATCATGAGATCAAGACCAGCAAAGGACTCCACGCTGAGAATGGATTCTGCTTAAGATTCTCTCTCTCCCTCTCTCTCTGCCCCTCCCCTGCCTCCTGCTGGCATGCGTGCAGCTGTGTACTGTCTTAACAAACAAAAAACCAAACCAAACATGAGATTGTATATGGTAGCTTTATTTCTAAATCACTTTCCCTTCTAATCTTTTTATGTATTTGTGTATTCCTCATATAAATATCACATAGTCTTAATTACCATAGTTTGTTTTAATAACTCTTAATAGCTGGTTGTATAAGTATTTCAGCTTCATTCCTTGTCCTCAAGATCATTTTGGAAAAACTTGGCTTTCAATTTTACATGTTAAAGCTTTTCATCATATTCCATATTTATCTTATGTTTTTTGTTCTATTTATCATTTTGTTGCTGTTGTTTCCTTTTTTTTTTAAGATTTTATGTTTTTATTTGAGAGACAGAGGAAAAGAAAGAGAGAGGAGGAGCAGTGGGAGAGGGACAAGCAGACTCCACGCTGAGCATGAAGCTGGATGTGGGGCTCCATCTCACGACCCTGATGTCATGACCTGAGCCAAAACCAAGAGTCAGACACTTAACTGAGGCCACCCAGGCGCCCCTATTCCCTGTGTTTTAGCCAAATACATTTTACAGACTTGTCCTAGTGAACTAAACCTCTAATCTGTTGTGTTAAACCTGATATTAGATTTGTCCTTCAAGTTTTTAAAAAACCTACCATTCACATTTGATTCTTTTAAAAAAAATGAATCCCAACTTGTTTAGTAAAATTCTCTATCTTTTCAATTTTTTCTTGAATATGCTACTCACAATTATAGTCCATGTCTTGATAACTCCAGTAAGTCATGTTATTACGATGATATCTTTTGCCGGGGAGGGCCCACTATTATCTGTAGACAGAGAGAGTGGGAACAGGGCACCTTCGTCCATTTGGGACTCACCTGAAACACACAGTTAGGTTGCAGTTTTTACAAAGTGTTCTCTTCTTCGTAGGTCCCCACCAAGAGTTTCAACTTGGCTGTCCTAAACAATTGTTTCTTCACTCATCACTGAAAGAATACTGTAAATTTTCTTGTGCTTTAAAAAAAACTACCAGTGATCATGCTTCCTTCTCTGCACTTCCTTTCTTACTAGGATCTTTTCCCTTCAAATCCTAGGCATCCTAGAATTCCTTTTATCTTCACCCTCTGGAACACTGGAAAATTGTAGAAAACTCTAACGGCTTCTCTCTATTTTAGTGGCAGCCCTCTGTTACAATTCCTGACATTTTATGAAGTCAGGAGTTGGCAAATGCCCTGAAGAAAAGATACGTACGGCTTGCAGCCTTATCTCTTCACCATTTTGTGCTTTGTGGTTTCCTTCTCTCTGAGATCACATATATATCATAAATATCATGGTATATGATATACGTGTCTTGTTTTTTGAGTTGTTCTTGGCAGGAACGTTGTTCTGCTATAAAACAACTCTGCTGTAACTGAAAGTGGAAGTTGTTATCTGGAAGATATTTGATATCGATAAATGAAGTGAATAAACAAAAATAACTTAGCTGAGTGACATTCTTACATGAAATTATGGGAAAGAACTTACACGTTCCTTTCTGTCCTATCTCCGCAGAATTATAAAAAAGAGGTAGTAGTTACTAGAGTATGGGAAGTATTCTTCCAGCACTTAGAAAGAGCATAAAAATACTTCCCCAAAACACAAACCATTGAGCTTTCATTTCAGTCCTCTTTAAAATTCTCGTATGGATTATAAATTGTTTTCCTGCTCTTATAAAAGGTAAGGCCTAGAATTCAGCATTAGTTCACTAAGAACAGGCTACGTCACAGAGAACTCTTTGCTTTTTAATAGCCTGACCCCACAGTTAGAAAATAGAAGTCCTATGGTAATGCTATAGCCTTAGAATATCCAGATTGAATCAAAACAATTCTCATAATGACTTTTTGGACATGTATGATATAATTAACTATAAATAATTTGTCCTGATTGAATTCTAGCCAGAGTGTGGATTAATAGAGCTGGATATCAACCCACCCGGCAGCGTCCAGAAACATTACTTTGTTCGATCCTGTTCAACAAGTTTGTCAGTTACTTGACTACAGCTTAGAAGGCGTGTTCGCGACATTTTTCAGTGATATGAAACTTAGAAATCTGGTTCATTCAGGATGCAAAAATCAGGATTCTAAAAGTTTTCTAAAGAATGTAAACAGCAAGACATAAATTTACTAAGAATAGAAATAAACATGTGAACCTACATTTAAAAAATAATTGAGTACGTGTAAAATGAATATTTTTATAAGAATGAGCATTACATTTTTATTAGAAATATAATTTGGAACGCACTGGTGTCATAGTAATGTAAGACCGGGACCATGAGAGTTCTATGTCAAATTTGCCTGACTTCACCTGCCCTGATGTAGATATCAGGTTTTAATAGAAACACTAGCAAAGTGTGAAACATCTAGAGAAGAATGACTGGGATTGTGGTCAGGAATCACTGAGAGATTTGGGACTTTCACGCTCAGAGACAATTTGGAATTATAAATCCTATTCTCCCATCTGACAGTGTTTCTATATGAAAATTGAGAGAAGATAGAACCGTGAGAAAGGAAATAGACTTAAAAAGAGCCAAATGTGACAGGAAAATGAGTTTCTAGAATGCATATTTTAACTTGCTGTAAGGCAAACTTTTTACTAAATACCGACGTTGAGAACTGAATGGGCAAACTTGTGATGGTAAGCATTTATTTCTTCATTGCTAATTCACTTACAATTCGATAGCTACTGAATGCTTATGCTGTGTCAACATTGTAAAATATTAGAGAAAAGAATAACCAGAAATTCTACCTTCTCCCCACGAGCTCATCACTTAGTAGGAATGGAGTGGGTATGGGAGATAAAATGATAGATGGAAAAGTAATTATAATAGAATGTAAAAGATGCTATGGTAATTGTTTTCAGCAGGCCATATGAGTAGAAAGAATTACCAATTCTATCCCAGGAAGAAGGAAATATCTAGGAAAGCTTCATTACAATAAAAAAATATTAGCTAAGACTGGCTAGCTTTTTTCTTTGTGAAGTTCTGTAACAAAAGCTTTGCACACCTTATCTGGTCTAATCTTCAAGACCATTCTGTATTCTATTACTTTTCTCATTTTGTAGATTAGGAAACTGATGTGCAGTAAGGCTGTGTAACTTTGCCATGGTTACCCACCTAGTAAGTGGTAGACTCAAATCATAAATCGAGGAAAGTTCATTCCAAGAACAATATTGTCTTTTTTCCTATCTATTTTAACGTCTATATATTTGATATGCGGAACTTTATTAATCAAGTTGATAATGGCCTCACAGATTACTAAAGAACGTTCCGAGTATATATTACATTTTATTATAGTTTGTCAACCCTTTAATAGTGGTATGTTTATCAGTTTATCTCCCCAACTTGATTATAAATCTGTTTTTTTTTTCTTAAGTTTTCATTTTAATTCCAGTTAGTTAACACACAGTGTTATATTAGTTTCAGGTATATAATATAGTAATTCAATACTTTCATACACCACCCTGACTCATCATAAATTCACTCCTTAATCCCCATCACCTATTTAATCCATCCCCACACACCTCCCCTCTGGTGACCATCAGTATGTTCTCTAGAGTTAAGAATCTCTTTCTTGGTTAGCCTCTCTCACTTTTTCCCCCTGTGCTCATTTGTTTTGTTTCTTAAATTTCACATATGAGTGAAATCATATGGTAATTGTCTTTCTCTGACTGACTTATTTCACTTAGCATAATACTCTCTAGATCCATCCATGTTGTTGCAAATGGCAAGATTTCATTCTTTTTTATGACTGAATAATAGTCCATTATTTATATATACCACCTCTTCTTTATCCATTCATCAATTGATGGACATTTTCATACCTTGGCTATCATAGATAATGCTGCTACACACATCAGGGAGCACGTATCCCTTTGAATGAGTGTTCTTTGGGTAAATACCCAGTAGTGCAATTGCTGAATCATAAGGTAATTCTATTTTTAACATCTTGATGAATCTCAGGGGCAATATTCTTAACCAATGTTTTCCAAACTTTGTCACAACCAATTTGTGAGCTATATTATATTATACATGGTAAGGATAAATATTTTTAATGAACTCTTGCTTTAGCTATACAAGTGTAACGGTGTCTGTATGTGTGCACATGCATGCTAAGTTACAATATAAAATGCATTTCTTATAGTCTTACATTAGGAATCTACGGCTATGTAACAAATGACTCGAAAATGTAGTGGATTCAGATAGCAGTATTCATTTATTATCTTCCAGTTTCTGTAAGTCAGAAATCAAGGCATGGCTTAGCTGGGTTCCCCGACTCTGGGTCTCTCACAAGACTTCTGTTCTCTTCAGTCTTCACTGGAGGTATTTGTGTCCCAGTTCACTCACCTGGTTGTTGGCAGGATTCAGTTTCTTCTAGGCTGTTGGACTGAAGCCTTAGTTCTTGACGCATGGTTGGCAGGAGACTTCCAGCTTCTTGCTCCATCGGCCTCTCCACAGAGCACCTCCCAACATGGCATCTTGCTTCACAGAGCCAGCGACAGAATAAGGCAAAGGAGAGCTTCAGCACAACGGAGCTTGCAAGATGGGAGTCACAGTCTTCTGAAAACTAATCACAGGAGTGACATCCTACAACTGTTGTCCTATTTGATTTGCAAGAAGGTGGTTACTGGGTCCAGCCCACATTCAGGGCACAGGATTCCACACAGGCAGGAATTCCAGGAGGAGGGTATCATTGAAAGTCTTGCCAGAAGTTGACTAACAAAGCAGGCTCTAGTCAGTAAGTACTATATACCCCGTTTCCCTTGACTTGTATAACTCAAGAAGCTATGTGGAAGTCATTTGAGGGGGGACGGTCAAAGGTTAGCATGGAGAAGCTTCACTATCCTCTTCCTCTACACTCTTAAAATCTGGGTCCTTTCCCCACAGCTTTGGTAACGATCACTGACATTTCTAACATGGAATAACAGTCTGTACAACACGGTAGGTACTGTTCTCAGTGTCCCACAAATATCATAGCTCCTTTAATCTTTTGTAAGCACCCTATGGCTTAGGTATTATGATGATCTTCATCTTGTGACACACAGAGCGGGCACAGAGTTACTGAGTAGAGAGATGGGGCTGGAACTTAATAAGCAGCTGGTACCAGGGAAAAGGCTCTTCTCTTACTTACTATATATATATTAGGAGGTGTCCCACTGAATCTCCTAAAAGCTGAGCCCACTGCCTCTCCTCCCTCTCCTTTTACCTTTCTGCCATATTTCTTCTGCAGACAAGCCAACATTTCTTGGCATTGTCATTTCTCTTGGCTTTCAGAACACTGCAAAATCATAACTATAGATCGGACTATTCCTTCCACGGATACCAAATCGTGACTGAATCATTGCGTGTATGTGGTCTGTCTCCTCTATTAGATTTTAAGCCATTTACAGGTTGGCATCAGTTAAAATAAGCTGCGGAGTCGGTAGAGTGAGTGCATAATAATAATTGGTTGACTAACTTTAGAAACATTCAATTTACACTGAACGTAGGATTGAGCTTATGTGTATTCACTCAACAAACAGGTTAAGCAGCTACTCTGTGTCAGGTACTGTTCTAAGTGCCGGGTAAAGAGTACAGAACAAACGAGACAAAACTCACCTCTCGTGGAACTTACATTCCCCTCAGATGAGTTTAAGATCAGTGAATGCAAACCAAGAAATGGATTCTGACTAGCTCACCGAAATGTACATCCAAACGCTAGGAAGCAATAAACACACAAATCACCAAAGATACGGTTGTCAGAGTAAATTGGGGCAGAATCTTGTCGTCCTTACATTTAAAGTCATAAAATCCTTCCCCAGTAAAGTACTGCACCTCTATGCAACATTCAAAAATGTTCTAGACATTGATAGAACAGACACCAAAAAGGAAACTGAAAGGCCTCTCATTTTATCCTTGGCTAAAAGTGCTTCTATTGCTGACCTTTCCAAGGACTAAAAGATAGAGCTTAATGTCATAATTTCCTTTCCAGAAGAATTCAGAGCCTGTTTTCGTATTCAGCTTCTCACTTTCTCAGCTTTCCCGACTTTCCCCGACACTATTTTCACATGCAATACTTAGCATCTGGACAATCCATGTTTCCCCCTGCCAACGCTCCCCCCCAAAACCCCCCCTTTTTTTATTTCACTAACTCTTAAGTCCACCCTGTTGCCTCACTCAGCTACTCTCAGTTTCAACCACCACAGCACATTCTGGAATTATCTCATTATAATAGTCCAGAAATATGCCATAAATTAGAGTTCTATTGTGGTCTAATAATTAGCTGCCACCGTGGAAAGAATTTCACACCAGATGAGGGAAGGCGTTTTGATCCTGCCAGGGGGCCTGCTTTCTTATTCATTTGCAAATTTCCCAGCTTTACAGAAAGGTGGTTCTGAATCCTACAAAGTCTGGTCTGCACAGCTAACTGGGGTCATCATGAGGCTGCAATTAACTTCAAGTGGTTTGTTTCTTATCATAATCCTTGCCAAGTAATACTTCTGGGACAGGAAAAGTACCATGTTACCCAGTTCCTTTTTCAGTTGGAAAAGAGTCTATGTTGCCACCCACCAACTGCTTTGTGAGCCTGGCTTTGACGAAGCCTGCAAGTTTTTCAAATGAAATTTACTCCCAAAGATGCAGAGATCCATGTCCTGTTTTGGATGACAAATGCTTCCTTAGGCACTGGCGAGGTCAGAGCAGAGACAGTCATTGTTGTTTAGTTGTGTTTTTTTGTTTTTTTTTTTTTTTTTATTTTCCAGCCATTCAAGCACTTGGATAAATTACCAGGGAGAGGAACATTTAAATGAGAGCTGCCCTCACTCTAGAGCAATGAACAAAACGCCGCACTGTGCATATGTGGGAAAAAAAGCAAATGATGAGATCTCCTTTTCAAGATACACACGCACACAAAGATCGGCAGCATTTGAAATAGTAAAAAAGATATTAGATATTAGATACTAGAATTATTTTTAGATATATCTGCTCTTGTTTTATGTTTACATTCGGTGACTTTGTCATAGGTGGATATTTCTCTATGAAGGCAGATTTATATTTAACATTTTAATGTTAGAATTTTCTAATTTGAGGACTTTATTAAGTATTGAATCTACACTCCCATGATGTTTGCAAGTTGTCAAATATGTTTTAGTTATCTCAAGTTCATTCAAATTCAGTCAATATTATAAATTACAAACATATCTGTACAGATATAAAACCCGTTGCTAATGTGTATATATTTTTATACACTATTTTATTCCCAAGAATAAAAAAAACTATGTTGAAAGCATAGATGAAGTTAATGAGAAGCCATGGTTTAGTCTGTTATAACCACTTTTCCTAACCCTTAAAATCTCTTCACCTACAATTTAGACAAGTTAACTCCACTGAAAAGGAAGACCTGGAAATACTATAGGACTTACCATCTGGCATTATAAAAGGAAGCACAAAGATTTTGATGGAGTATTATAAAAATATTTTCCCATTCATTTGGCTCAAAATACCATACGCTTTTGAAAGATGCATAATAAAAAATGGATTTTATGAATTTACATAAACATATGTTCTTTGGCCATCTCTATTAGACATTTATTTCAAACATATATCAGAGCATATGCAAATAAATGTGGTCCAGGTTCTTTGATGATAGCAACTCAATCTGAACTCTCTTCCCTTTGGAGTTTCCATGTCATTAGTTTTCTTTGTGTTCACTGCTGCTCCGTGAGGCTCCTCCTTGGACAATCTCCCACCTTTTTTCTTAACAAAAGTAGGCAATGCCTTCCAGAAGAGAGATTTATGGTCTAGACGTTTCTGGATTTCTATGATTACAGGAATCTTCCCCTCTTTTTCTCAGGGTTCCACTGTTAGTGGTGTCCAGACAGCATAGTATTAAGAGAAACCAGGGAAGAGAAAATGTTTCTGGATTGGCTTCAATTTCAATTGGCAATTTTCTTTGATTTCATTTTTCCTTTTACCTATTGGTTTTTTGTACATTTCAGATTGGAATTGTTGCTTCCCTAACATTAAAAGTCTTTCTATATATAAAGAAAACTGAAACAAGAGGCTAAGGAAGCTGTCACAGCTCAAAAACCAACCCACAATGAACTAGCCAGCTGCCTGAGGAGGACCTCACCATGAGACAGTATCTGATGGCGTCATCACTACACAAAATCTTGGCTGAAGCTTTAATAGTTACACAGAGTGGATCAAGATTTGGAAGGACAGACTCATAGTAACCAAACCCCAAATAGATTGATTTATAAACAAAAGACCAATTAACTAATTTAGAGCAGGAATATTGAGAGAAAGGGTTGGTTTCCACACCCACCCCCTTATTTTGTCAAAATGAAGTTCCTGTATTTCTCTTTAAAAGTGATATAAGAACGTCTTTGTTACAGGCTGAATTGTGTCTCTCCCCACCTCCCAAATTCATATGTTAAAGTTCCAACCCTCCTATCTCGGAATATGACTGTATAGTATTTGGAGACTGTCTTTAAGAGGTAATTAAGTTAAAATGAGATCATTTCAGTGGGCACTAATCCAATATGACTGGTACCCTTTTAAGAAGAGAAAATTTGGACACAGATCACGTAAAGACAACAGGGAGAAAATAGCCATCTACAAGCCAAGAAGAGAGGACTTAAAAGAAACCAACAGCTGGCACCTCGATCTCAGGCTTCTGACCTCCAGAACTGTGAGAAAACAAATTTCTGTTGTTTAAGCCATTGGTGTGTGATAGTTTGTTATAGTAGTCCTAGCAAATGGATTCAACTGTGGGAGGAAAAGCCCAGAAATTAAAAAAAAAAAAAAAAAAAAAAAAAAGACAAAGACAACAAAGAATACATAAAATTACCTAAATAAGCTGTGGTTATAATATTCAAGTATATCATTTTATATATTTTTTGGTGCATATATATGGCTGTTTTTAAAACAAAAATATAATTTTTACCAGATATAATATAAACTTACTTTTCCACTATTTCTATGTCTATAGAGTGCCTTTAAGGGCTAGATAATATTGCATCGTATGATCTTTATCTTCTATTATTTAACCAAGCCTCTGGCATTGAACAGTTAGGTTGTTTCCAACATTTTCACTCTTATATAAACAGTCTTTGGTTGAAAGCCTATTTCTACAACTTTATGACTATGTGGGTTTAGACAATTAGTGATAAATTTAGGGAAAAAGAAGTTCAATAAAAAGCTAGGACTATCAGTTCTGAAATATATGGATAAAATCATATAATTTCATTTAGGATTTTTCTCTTAGAAATATATATATTTTTTTTGGCTGATGAAAATCTTTAGCACCATATTATGCATCTGGGTCATGTTGCCAAAGCCTGATTGCTTGCACATTATTTTAGGATTTATACCCTAGTTTGTATTTCAGAGTCCTCATCACTCAAAAATTTAAAACAGGCAGCTGATAAATTATTAATTCCATTTTTCAGTTTAGGCTTAATCTAAACATCTTCCTTGGGGCCAGCACTCTAATAATATATGAGCACTCATACAACTTAACCTTTACATTTAGGCAGGGATCACACGCATCTACTTTGACATAAATTAAATATGTTCAGGTTCCTTTTCACATTAGCAAAAAGAAGACTGGCCAATAAAGGAGAGAATGAGAAATGAAGAAAAATTACTTGTATCTGCAGTACTCATTGATGTGCTTGTATTTAAAACTGTCATTACATTCTTAAGTAGCTTGAGCTTAGCTATTAGAAAATTGAATTTTTTTCATTTTACCTTATTTCACATTTTGGAGATTACTTGAAGTCTCATGGCATTTTGTCTCATTCTCCCAGAGCAAAATTATACTTTAGTTTTCTTTTTAGTACCTAGAAAGGGGGAGGGGGGGTAGCAGTATATTTTTGTGGTCTATGCAGAAGACATGAATAATTTATCTTTATTTTTCCCTTTTTTTGAGGATAAAATAAATTTTCTTTAAATTCTAGCATAAACACACAGTGTTACCTTAGTGTCAGGTATACAATACAGTGATTCAACAATTCTATACGTTACTCAATGCTCATCATGGTAAGTGTGGTAAGTGTACTCTTAATTCCCCACCCACCTCCCCTCTCATAACCATCAATTTGTTCTCCATATAGAATAAAGTACGTTTTAATTAAAATAAGCAATAAAAATTTAAATCGTAATTCTGTAAAATAAGGTAACTTCAATGCTCATTACTCAAACACAATTAATGCAAATACTATTGTTCCAGGGCCACCCTACTCACAAGAGAAGCATTAGGAAGTATTTTTGACTTAAGGAATTAAACTGGAATTTACAAATATAAGTGGAAAGTACTCCATAATTTTTCCTTCTTGTTTAATAAAACTACAGTCTTATTTGAAAGGGATAAAAACAAGCGTTAGAGAGCTCACCTTCTCCGGCTATTTAGGAAGAGCGTGATGCTTGATGTTATGTTGAGAGCAAGGAATACCCTAAGAAGGGTGAATGTTTCCTCCCGGAAATTAAGTTTGAACGTCAGGTATCTACCGCAAGGTGAAATGTGGTAGGTGCTTATGACTTCAGCACCAGAGCTTTGACCTGGCTTGAAAAATCAGAGAAACAAATGCATAGCACAGAATTCTCTCCAACACATTTTGTACAAAAGATGGATATTTAATAGAGCGTATTTTAACTGATTTCTGGTTTCTACGTAAGAAAACATGCCATGTGAATCAGAGCAAGTTTCATATAGTCTAATGCACAGATTCAAGTTAATTACCCGGTCAGTAGGCGTCACTTACCACAAAGAGCTTTGCTTTGCTCCTGCCTGCTGAGTTGCACTAGGATTTTTAGTTTGCTCTTTCTAATCATGATAGATGCTCATTGTTTAAAAAATAAAAATAAAAATAAAAAGCAAACAGTTCAAAAATGGGAAGAAGAAAGTGAAAATCATGAAAATCCCACCACCTAGAGGTAACCTCTACTGACATACTGGGGAAAATCTCTCTATGCATAAATGTAAATACAGAAATAAGCATGTAATTTTATATGAATGTGATATAGCATAAGAGCTAAAAATATGGGCTTTGCAGGAGTACCCACTCCATAGGGTATTGTAAGAAATGAATGAATTAATAAACAAAGAATTGTGCCTGGAACATAGTAAATGCTCCAAAATATTTGCTATTATCATGTATAGATACATAGGGGGCTAGGGGACCAAGGGTCTTGGTGCTGGTCTCTCTCTCTCCCTCTCTCTCTCTACACACACACACACACACGATTTAAATTGATTTGTTAACAAATATGAGTATGACTTGAGATAATATTTACTGAGTCAAAGGAGAAAAGTTTGGTAAGAAGAATCATCTACATACACATAGGTCAAGGTGTTAGCTTTTTTTTGGAGGATACATTGTTGGATGCTTATTCAATTAAAAAAAATACACACATTAAATGCAAAAAAAGAAAACTTTGCTGGCATGCTGGCTTCAGGGTCTGTGGTTTTAATCTACCGCTACACTGTCAATGGTAATTATGATGCTAATCAATAAAACTGATGTTACAATCATTAATAGGTAATCGTACTTGCTACCTTACCCTGCAGGAGGCACTGTCCAAGCACATCACATGTATTAACTAATTCAATCCTCACAAGAACCCCATGAAATGGAAATTATTATCTCCACATTAAAAATGAGGAAACTCTAGCATGATAGCATGAAGAGCTTTGCAGACCTTTCCCCATCGAAAATTATATAAACTGCAACCATTTAAAGTCTCTGGAAATGGTCCTAAAAGAATATAGAAAATGAATAAACATTTATTCCAGAAAATCTATAAAATTCTGCAAGAAAAACAAGAGTCTGCGGTATTTGAACCAAGTCCATTCCTTACCTCCCACCTCTCTTCCTGCTCAGCAAGGCAAAGACTCCATTTGACTGGTGCAGCCAAGAGCCCAGGGCTCCTCCCACTGGAAGGCTTTCTTCCACCCAGCTGCTTGTCCTTGAGGTTAAGTTCTAGGTGAGTGCCACGATGCACTGGGAATTGCCTTCTTCTGCCTAGCCCCTGCTCATGGACTGGAGACTCTGCTTTGAATTCAGTGTCGCTGAGAATATTGGGTCCCTGTCAGCCTTGCTTGGGTCCATGAGGTGGTGGGTCCGTGCCAGAGGAGGGAAGTAGAGAAGACCTCAGGCTACTGCCCTTCCTCTGCCTATCACTCAGCAACTGAAATGAGCATGTCAATCAGAGAGAATTTTGCCATCGTCCCCACGGCCCAGATTCAGAGCCCTGGCTCAGAGATTTTGCCTTGGAGAGAAGTAGGCCATAAAACAGATAGCTCCTAATCTCTTCCCAAAGGAACTTTCTTCATTTGCAACAATTTGAAAATAAAATGAAGAAAACAATTCCATTTATAGTAACACCATAAGGAATAAAATACTTAGACCAAATTAAACAAAAGAAATGCAAATCTTACACTCTGAAAATGAAAAAAAAAGTTGAAAGGTTAAAGAATATCTAAATAAGTGGGGGAAAACATCCCATATTCATGAGTTGAAATACTTAATATTGTTATAATTTGGCAAAAGATTCGTAGATATAATACCAAAAGCATGATCAGAAATGGAAAAAAAGATAATTTGGATGTTATCAAAATGTAAAATGTTTGTGCTTCAAAGGACACCATCAAGAAAGTGAGAAAACAAAAAAACCTGTGGAACGGCAGAAAATACTTGCAAATCGTATATTTGATAAGGGACTTGTATACAGAATATATAAAGAACTCTTCTAATACAATAATAAAAAGACAAATAACCCAACTCAAAAATAAGCAAAGGATATGAATAGACACTTCAAGAAAGAGACACAAATGACCAATAAGCACCTGAAAAGATCCTCAGCATCATTAGTCACCAGGGAAATGCAAATCAGAACCACAGTGACAGACACCACTTCACACCCACAAAAAAGGCTAGAATCAAAGAATCAGAAAGTAACAAGTATGAGCAAGGACATGGAGAAACCAGAACCCTCATAGAATGTAAAACAATGTAGCCACTTTGGGAAACAGCCTGGAAGTTCCTTGAATGACTCCACACAGAGTTACCATGTGACCTGCAATTCTCCTAGGTATATGTTCAAAAGAAATAAAAACACACAAGAACTTTTTTAAAAAGATTTTATTTACTTATTTAATAGAGAGAGAGCACAAGCAGAGGGAGTGGCAGGCGGAGGGAGAGAGAGAAGCAGGCTGCCCGCTGAGCAGGGAGCCCGATCTGAGGCTCAATCCCAGGACCCTGGGATCATGACCTGAGCCATAGGCAGACGCTTAACCAACTGAGCCACCCAGGTGCCCCTGCAAAAACTTTTTATAGCAGCATTATTCGTGAGAGTAAAAAATGTTAATAACCCAAATGTCTATCAATGGATCAATGGATAAACAAATGCGATCTATCTATACAATGGAAC
Source organism: Ursus americanus (assembly GCF_024610735.1). Taxonomy (NCBI): domain Eukaryota; kingdom Metazoa; phylum Chordata; class Mammalia; order Carnivora; family Ursidae; genus Ursus; species Ursus americanus. Next base: position 19,914,635 of record NC_142151.1, on the reverse strand, counting down.
ATTATTCAGCCATAAGAAGGAATGAAGTACTGATAACTTGCTACAATTGGGATGAATCTTGAAGATTACGTTAAATGAAAGAAGCCAGTCACAAAAGGCCAGATATTACATGATTCCCTCATACAAAATGCCCAGAACAGACACATCCATAGAGACACAAAGTAGATCAGAAGTTGCTTGGGGCTGGGGAAAATTGGGGGGGGTGGGTGGATGAATGATATCTAAAGGGCAGGAAGTTTCTTTCTGAGGGTGATGGAAATGTCATAAAGTTGACCGTAATGATCATTGCACATATCTGTGAATATACTAAAAACCATTGAATTCTACACAAATGGGTGAATTTTATGATGTGATGGTTAGTTTTATGTATCAAATTGGGTAGGCATGGTACCCAGATATTTGGTCAAATATTATTCTGGATGTTTCTGTGAATGTATTTTTTAGATGAGATTAATTTAAATCAGTAGACTTTGAGTGAAGCAGGTTATCATCCATAGAGTGGGTGGATGTCATCCCATCAGCTGAAGGCCTTAAAAGAAAAAGACTGACCTCCCCAGTCAAGAAGGAATTTTGGCAACAGACCGCCTTTGGACTTGACTTGCAACTCTTCCCAGGGTCTCCAGCCTCTTGGCCTACCCTGAAGATTCTGGACTTGCCCAACCTCCACAGTCCCATGAGCCAATTCTTGAAATAAATCTCTCTCCCTCTTTCTACACACACATCCTATTGTCGCTTTTTTTTTTTTTCTGGAGAAAACTGACTAATGCATACGATATATAAATTATATCTCAGTAAAGCTGTTTTAAAAAATGAGGACACTCAGGCAAAGGGAGGTTAATTAGCTATCCAGATCCCACAAAACAGAAAGCCTTTCTGTCTAGCACAACGGTGCCACACAGGGCGTTATCCGTGCCCTTGGTAACTGTGGGCCGGGTGTGGAGTGCTGCCGGGAAGCTTGAGCTAAGTCTAGGACGGCGGTATTGCTGCTGCTGAAATGGGGGTCTGCATCTGCAAAAGGGGCGCTGAATGAGAGGACTCAAGCTCTGCAGAAGGGATGAAAAATGTGTTTGGCGACTGGCATGACACAGACGTTAGGCTGTTAGGATGGACTGTGGCTGTATCTGGCCAGACTGGAAGAGAATTCACAGCATCTTAATCTCAGCCCTGACCTCTAGAAGCAATATTATCAAGGGCATTCTCCTTTGGGCGGCATTCTCCTTTGGGCGGCGTTCTCCTTTGGGCGGCGTTCTCCTTTGGGCGGCATTCTCCTTTGGCGGCATTCTCCTTTGGGCGGCATTCTCCTTTGGGCGGCATTCTCCTTTGGCGGCATTCTCCTTGGGCGGCATTCTCCTTTGGGCGGCATTCTCCTTTGGGCGGCATTCTCCTTGGGCGGCATTCTCCTTTGGGCGGCATTCTCCTTTGGGCGGCATTCTCCTTGGGCGGCATTCTCCTTTGGCGGCATTCTCCTTTGGCGGCATTCTCCTTTGGGCGGCATTCTCCTTTGGCGGCATTCTCCTTGGGCGGCATTCTCCTTTGGGCGGCATTCTCCTTTGGGCGGCATTCTCCTTGGGCGGCATTCTCCTTTGGGCGGCATTCTCCTTTGGCGGCATTCTCCTTTGGGCGGCATTCTCCTTGGGCGGCATTCTCCTTTGGGCGGCATTCTCCTTTGGGCGGCATTCTCCTTGGGCGGCATTCTCCTTTGGGCGGCATTCTCCTTTGGCGGCATTCTCCTTTGGCGGCATTCTCCCTTGGGCGGCATTCTCCTTTGGGCGGCATTCTCCCTTGGGCGGCATTCTCCCTTGGCGGCATTCTCCTTTGGCGGCATTCTCCTTGGGCGGCATTCTCCTTTGGCGGCATTCTCCTTTCTGATCATGTGGCAGCTTTCTTACTACTTCCCTCACTGAAGTGATTTCTACAACAGAGGACAGAAAAAACACATATTCCCATTGCAGTAAGAAAATACTACTCTAATGTGAGAACCATTCAGTTCCTTTATATTTTAACCATTTTGTAGAAATTACCCTTTCTAGCTTTTTTTGAAACAAGTGCACAGAATGTAATATTTTCATGCATCATCATTATGGTCAGAGTGTGGTAGGATTTCTCCAACAAGGCGAGAGATGCTCTCAGAGGCCATGGAGATATTTTAGGCTTGTTGCTTATACATTAAATGGCCCTGAAGCCTTTTGAGTGATGACGCCTGATTTCAAAAAAATAAATTTTCAAGATCTTAGTCCTTTCCATGGTTATACTTTCAGCTGTTATATTTTTGTTTTGACTGGGTCCTTCTGCTGTTGGGCACTGACAGATTAGAAACTTAACAGGTTATGATTTTGAGTAATGAACCTGAGCTTTGATACATGGCTTTTGCATCACTGACATTGTCCACCCAGGTGCCTTTGCCTTCCTCTTCCTGAATTCCTCTTGCATTTTTTGATAGAAGAGCCCTCCAGAATTTGCCTGTAGTTGTGCAGGATTGACCAGCTGATGTTTTCAGGTACAGCCTCACAAGGTAGCATCCCTTGTCACAGGCACTCCTGATCAGAGGCTAGTTTTACACATATTTTATTGTTGGCCTCTTACAAGTATTTAGTCTTTGGGGGAACTCACTGACATTAACCAAATCCTTAAATGCCTGATTAAATTATTTCCTACATTTAGTTAATACATTTTACAGAATACTGCAGTGCACAAGATAATATGGTAGTCATGGGAGATACAATGCTCTCCTGAAATTCACAGAAAAGAGAGAAAGATACGTATGTATCTATGGAATATAACCGTATAGCAATCAGTACATTTGTGCTTGCTTTACAGTGCTCCCAGGATCAAGGTAAGTGAAAACCAAATAATTAATCAGAAAGTTTTCTGAGGTTCACTGAATCAGGAAAACATCATCTCTATAGTCTTCTGGGGCTCAGTTATCCAGATTAAAACTTATCCTCATATTTCTTCTTTCTAGAAACAATAAAATGATAGGATATGCCATATATATATATATATATTTTTTTTTTTTTTTTTTACTTATTTATTCATTTGCTCATTCATTTACTCAACATAGGCCACCATATGTTGATGTGCAGCTTGTATGACCTCCAAAGGTACTGGGACAAGGAAAAGTTAGGGACTGAAATTTGGCCTGTGCTCTGTTCTCCATGCTGGTTCCAGTCAGACGGCCACCCCTGAGCCAGGCACCTTATTCTGATACATCTCTCCAGAGAGAATGCCTTTTAAAAATCTACCTACTCGGACGTCAGTTTGTACCATCTACAGTCCTGTGCTTGAGCTTAGATAGAAGTACGTCTTACCCTTAAATGAGCTTGCTAGGTAGCAATACTTGAGATATTCTTTCTCTCCTTCATATGGTGTTGAATAAACTGTGATGTATCTGTCCTCGTGCAGCTTCCTTTTGTTCAGTATTCCTTATCAATTATCAAAAGATGTCCACTCCATGAACTCATTAATTTTAATAGGCTGCAGATAGATGACAATTTGTTTTATCTGAGTTCCATTTTACACTGATGTTTTAAGGTGATTTATACTCTTGGCTGAGCCTTCTGGGAGAGGTCATAATCAGTGACATTTCTAAATAATTTACTACTGGGGATCACTTCTCAGAAGGCATATGTACAATGTGGACTTCAACTTCAGAAGAACGCATGGACCCAAATTCTGGAGTCCATTTGAGGCTGCTTGCTTCCTAGGCCTTGACAAATTATCACCCTTCACCCCAAATGCCCCATAAGAGGGGAAATTATAGCTTTTTGGCAACATCTCTGTTGAGTGACTGCTTAGCGGCTATAATAGTTCTTTTGTGGAAAATTTCACATTGAGAAGCAAATTGTTCCATCGTTTAAACACTCCCTTAGGATTTTGTCCCCCTTTAAATATGCCATGATCTACTTACTGTGTCTACCTATATTGGTCCTGGACCTATTTCATGGGCTACGTGCAGGGCAGGTCTAAGTGCAAATCATCTTGAAATGTCTCTAAGTCATTGAAGATTTTGAATATACCCTTCCATATATGCTTTCTCCCAAACTTTTTTTCTTTCAATAGATATTAAAATTAATAGGTAATTTAAAAAAATATTAGCTTTGGAGAATATTCCATTAAATCTTATGAATTAAATATACACATATTTCCTAAGAATAGTCATTTCAATAATTTGAACTATTAGTAAAGAAAAGTGAAAGGAGGGGCACCAGGTGGCTCAGTTGGTTAAGTGTCCTACTCTTGATTTTAGCTCAGGTCATGATCTCAGGGTGGTGAGATCAAGCCCCACATCAGGCTCTGTGCTGGGTGTGGAGCCTGCTTAAGATTCTCTCTCTCCCTCTCACTCCCTCTTTCAAAAAAAAAAAAAAAAAAAGTAAAAAAGTCAACAAGCTTCTAAGGCATTGAAATTATGACTATTTAAATTATAAAATTAGTTATATAAATTAGGTATACATGTATATGTAAGAAGTCATTCACTTGGTCACTATAAACAAAGGAATAAAAAATAACACAAATTCTTGTACTGGATACCTATATAAAATACAAGGCTTAGATAGACAGTTAACACCATATCTGAAACTTTGTTTCTTCTCTGTTAGTTAGCAATTAATGTACACCCCTCAGAGAGAGAGAAAAGTTCTTTTTTTTTTTATTCTCTAAGAGATTTCTCAATTTCTATCACCGGAAAATTTTGTTTCTTTTATCTGTAGAACCGTATACATCTGTGCTTCTCATCTTATGATATTGCTGAGAGAATGACCCAAATCACATATTATCCTTCAAAATAATTACACAAAAAACAATGGTTGTGATTTGTATAAAACTACATACTTTTACTTTCATTGGTATAACACATTTAACACCTTGATGATACTACTGGGAACTCATGTAAACAGTATCTTGGCATATGGGGTAAATCTGCATAAAGTCGTTTGACTTTATTATCAACATTTCAGGGGCATCTGGGTGGTTCAGTCAGTTGAGAGTCTGCCTTCGGCTCAGGTCATGATCCCAGAGTCCTGAGATCAAGTCCCCTAACGGGGGTCCCTGCTCAGTAGGGAGCATGCTTCTCCCTCTCCCCCCTGCTTGTGCTCTCTCCCTCAAATAAATAAATAAAATCTTTAAAAAAAACATTTCATAGTCATACCAAATGGGATTCACACCAAGTCTTCTGTCTCATTACTTCTGTAGGTGAGCAGAACTTAGCAGCACGCTGGAGCTCCTCAGGAAGAAGAACCTTCTACACATGGCTCTATTCGACAATGAGAAGCATACTAGAAGAGAAGATGCAATTGTACTACTTTTCTTTGTAAAACCTTTCTTTTTGTTACAAAGATTGATTGTGTATTGCAAAAGAAGGAGGGAATATATTCTGGTTCTGAGTTCCAAAATAAAATATGAATTTTTTAGTTATTTGGTATCATTTGTTAAGATTGTTGTTAAATGACTATGTGCATAAGAAGATGTTGCAAATAAATTTGCCTGTGTAGTCACACTCCCAAGTGGAAAGTTACGCTTTTTTTTTACTAAAACTTTGGCTCAACGTGTATAAATATTTGGAAATGTTCTTCTGTTGCACCTTTCAAGCCAAGATTGCAATCACCACCATACTAAAATAATTAATCACCAAAGCCTGTAAGGTTGCTAAAACCCTTTTGGAGAGCCAAAAGCCTTTCTCTGGGATATATTTATCGTTTAAATTCCCAAAGTCCCGGTTCCCACTTATAGTGCTCTGAGTATCACAGATCCAGTCGGTTCGTTTCCAGCTACTCTGTGGTCTTGTACCAGGAGCAAATAAATGGTGCCTTCATTAGTGTCACTGTACCTTTGGTCACTTAAAGCCTGTGGGAGATTGTTACCAGCTGTGTGGTGTTTCAGGGTCTAGTTCTTCTGTCACTGGAAGGAGGAATCAAATATTTCATGTTGGATGATGTGACATATTCTAGCAGATGCTGTCTTTTTCCTTCTGCAGATGCTTCTGATTTAATTCGTGTATTAGGATAAGCCTATATTTGCTGCTTTAATGGTGCGGATGTCAGAAATTCTTTCTGAAGTTAGGAGATGAAAGCCTGAAAGAATGGTTTTAATCTCTAGGTTTGTTTACCAGAGGAGGATATTATGAGAAAATATTCTGTTCATCATCTTCACACCCTATATATTCTTGGGAAGTAGAATAAGAAAACACTCTCAGTCTTGCTAATACCCTAATTCTATTCTTAGATGTTAACAAGCAAGATGTGGAATATAAATGCCATGGCAGAACTGCTAACAAAAACAGGGTCAAGGTCCTTAATAGCAAATGAATGACTGGAACAAAGCTCCCTAAACCATGTTTATTCAACTCTGGAATCTTCCAACGTACAGACAGCACCTTCTTGCAGGGTCATCTGCAGCCCAGATGCTGAAGCAGTTAACATCTCAGCACATCTGCCCCTGGGAGTCTAGCAAATTCTCTGATATATGTGAAGCGTGAGTGACGTTGCTGTTCTCCACCTTAACAAATGGGGGGAAGGGGGAGAATATCTTTGGTTGCAAAATAAGATTTTTCTATGAGAAGAGGGGATGGAGACAGGACAGGGGGAAAGAAGTGAGTCATGCAAGGGACAGAAAAGTGATTGACAGCTGCTTACCCATCTCTCTGTCCAATCTATAGCTATGATTTAAAGGCAGAAGTGGGGCACCTGGGTGGCTCAGCTTGCTGAATGTCCAACTCTTGATCTCAGCTCAGGTCCTGGTCTCAGGGTCGTGAGTTCAAGCCCCACGCTGGGCTCCACGCTGGGCGTGAAGCCTATTTAAAAGATAAATAAATAAATAAATAAATAAATAAATAAATAAATAAGGCAGAATTGAACTGAATGTGCACAAGTAGATATAGATTGACTTTGTGGAATTAGATCCTGGCTCTACTACTTATTATCTGTGTAACCTTAGGAAAGTCACTCAACTCCACACAGCCCAAGGTTCCCCATTTCCATTCTGAAAATTTAGAAATACATATTTTAAAACCAATACATTCTAATTATAAAAAAAACACATATGAACACATAAATAAAATAAGAAAGCCCAGCAGTGTCCACAGACATATACATATGTAACACATTTCTAAGAGGTAATTACTGCTAAGATTGGTTATATCCTTTTGTCTCCTCATGTATAAGTTGGAAATAAAAATAAATGCACCATAGTATGAGTGAGAATAAAAAGGAGATAAAATACATAAAATGCTTAGAACATTGGGAAGTCTTATCTTTGTTTTCCTTTGCTCTCTGCTTCCTTCTTTCTAACTTTACTCATTTTACTTAATCTGATGCTTGCTCACATTCAGACCAATTTTTAAGCCCATAGTATTGTGCTAGTCAGATGGTGCCAAAAACAGCCCAGTATTTCCATGTCCTATTACCACATTTATTTCTAACCCATGGGTTTGTGGTTGATTTTTTGTTTGAGGGTCTGCAGGTTGGCTGGGCTTGGCTGTACCAGACTACAACTGGGTCACGTCTCAGACCTTACATCTCACTTATTGTGGACCCAGGCCAAGTGGTGACCACTATGGCAAGATGGGCATTTCCTCTCATGGGGGACGGCAGAAGATAAAGGGGGGCAAGGGAAAACATGTGATTCTGAATTTTGAGAAAGATAAAGATATATGACCAGATTTTTAAATAAGTTCTGTTGCATAGTGAAAGGGTGAAAGGTCCCCTCTCTTTTCCCCCCACGCTTCCCAAGAAAATGTTACGCACTCTATCTCACTGCTGTATGACGTGTGTTCCTGGATTTTCTTTAAGAGAGCAAATAGAAGTGCTAAGATCTATTCCAAGAATGTCAGTGAAGAACAGAAGCTGCTTGGGAAGACAAGCAGCCACTAAATTAAATATGAAAATGAGTCAGGTGGTATTAAGGATAACAGGGAGGTTTCTAATATGGGAGGATTGCCACTAAATAAAATAAGAGATAGAGGAGGAAGTGGGTATTGGGGGAAAGAGAGTGATTTAGGGCTGGCGGTAGGGATATAGTGGCCCCCAACAATGCAGAAATGAAGAGGGCAGGATGATAAGGAGACCTATGCTCATGAAGGGAGGAGGAAGCAGCTTGGATTGTTCAAACTAGACTTGGTTCTTTTTCTTTCCAACTTCAAAAAGAAAAAAAATAGGATGGGAGAATAAATGATATTATGTGCAGATGATCAAAAGGAGAGGATTAGATATTTTTTAAAAACTTGTATTGGGCCACCATGTCCCAATTTTAAGAACAGTGTAATCTGTTCTATCATTTTTATCCCATGCTAATAGAGCAATGAGCCAGGGAAAAGAGCCTAGCCTCTTTTACTAGCTGACTCCACGGCCACCATTATTCAAAAGGAAGTTTCTCAGTTGTGTGACCAAGACAGGAACTATGGCAATCTACCCCGCCTCCCCGCAAATTGTCAAAATAATGATTAAAAAAAAATCTAAGTATCTAACTTAAAATATGCCTTTCCCCCTATTTGACCACTTCATAATAGCCTGGAAAAGTCAGTTTCATCTTGGGATATTTTATGTAATGAATAGTCTATGAATATTTCAAAAGAGCCTACTTTGAATTGCATTGTTTTAGTAAATTGCAGATCTATGTTATAAACACACACACACACACGCACACACCCAGCTTGTCCTTAAATTTACAAAAAGGTAAAAATTAACTAATAAATTGGATATTAGACAGCTGCTCCCTTCCAGAATAACATTAGGTATACTTAAAAGAAATCTGAGGGGCACCTGGGTGGCTCCAACCCTTGAGCTCAGCTCAGGTCTCGATCTCAGGGTTGTGAGTTCAAGCTCTACACTGGGCTCCACGATGGGCATGGAATCTACTTAAAAAAAAATCTGAATCATTCTTGGTATTACAATTGGGTTTATTCTCGCTCAGTTGTCAATCTTCCATTGTATTATGAAGTCCTGCCTTATTTAAGATATTTCTTGTAGAATTATACATTTACTAGAGTTTTCTCTAATTCTCTCCTTTTCTTTTCGTCTCAGTTTCTCACATTTACTTAGGTAATCTTAATAACGGCAGTCAGGGTTAGCTTAAAAAAAAGATCTCTCACTGAAAAGGTAAAATAATCATTTGTTTTCTCTTTGTTTTCTATATACATCCATGGAAATGACCATATCGCTCATAAAAATGACCCAAAAGAAAATATTTCTTTTCTGGTTTAAAACTCTCTATAGGAGCATTTTTAAGTACATAGATTACAGTATGGGGAAAGCCAAGTGGCTCTCTCTAGGGTAGGAAAACTTAAATCTTACTCATTCTACTCATCTTATTTCCACTTAAAACAACGTTGTCAACCTAGTTGAAAGACAAATTTAAGATTCAGCATTATACAAAAAAAAAAAACAATTTTCAAAGGACTTATATCCCATTCCACTTTTTTAGATGAAAGGAATTTCAGAGAAGGCTATGCACAGGGAGGGAAAGTCATAAATATTTCTCGGATTTAATTATTTCAAACCCAATTTTGCATTTTTACTTACAAAGAACACCTTTAAAACAGACCTGTACTCAATTTTCACCTAGAACGCTGGAGTTGCCATTTTTCACCAAATTAGAAGCTACTTTTAGGACTAATTTAGTATGTTTTGTAATCAATCAAGCAACTTTAGGGCTTACTATCAGTAGTAAGTATTTAACAATTATTCAGAAAGATGGTGTCTATTATTCCCAACAGCAGGAGGGAAAAATATAATCCATTAGTTCATCTTTAAATTAAGGTAAGCTGTTAGGCCAAAACTCTAAGTAAGTAGGCCTTGTGAGCATGCCTGATGAAAACAATTCATCATTTTGATTAGAAAAAGAATAGCATCATTTCAGGAACAAGACCGAGCTATTTCTTTTTCCACTGGCATTAATCAAGAACATTCAGTAATTTTTCTCCAGGGTATTTACCGTTATATACCTTCAGAGTTATGCTCAACAAAACATCCAGTATTACAAAATAAAGATAAAATACTCCCAGGTTTTTAGAGATCTTGAAGTATCAGAAATAGTAAATGATGCTTTATTTCTATAACGTTATAGCTTTTAAAAGGTCTCACATACATTATTTCATTTAACCCTTAAAAGGATCTCTTTCAGGTAAAATTATTATTACCCTCTGCTCAGAAAGGTGCACCATTTATCCAGATAATAACTAGCAGACCTTGTTTGATTCTAGGGCTCTGGATTGCAAAACCTGTTCTTGCTCTGATTTATCACTTTGCATTCCTGATTTTATGAACAGACTTTCCCATCAACCACAGTAGTAGTTTTTAAAAAGGTAGCCATAAAACAGGCTAATTTATACTTGGTAATTTTTTGTATCCTTAATGCTCAGTAACAAACAGCTGACCCATCATGAAGTCATATTTCTGTGATTTTTTAAAAAACCATGAAGGTTATTTTACTTGTATATAATTAACCGCAGTTCGAGCTATTAAATATGTAGCGAGGCAGGATAACTAAATGTTAGAAAGTTTCATTCATTCATTCATTTAACACACATACATGTCTCACAGTCAGTGCAATAATTAATTAATTAATAATTAAATGCTGGGGGTGGGGAGTACGTTAAGAAATACTTCCTTCTCCTAAGGAGCTTACAGTCTTTGGAAACCAAGGCATCTAAATCAAAGATAGCTGGATCAGGACTCATGGAGATATTCACTGTGTCCTGCGTGCACAGAAAAAAGTGATACATTGTACTAAAATGGAGACTAACTGATTAAGAAGGTGACCAGTGAGATAAACTTTCTAAGCCTGAACTGTAAAAGGGCAGAGTGATTGGTAGAGAGGCCTAAAGCAGAATGACTCTCCCCGGGACACACTGGCTCACTTGAATCATGTGACCGGATGTTGGGCAAGGCTCCTCCTGGAATCAGCCGCTAGGGCCTATGAGGACAATCAGGGATTGAGTTAAAAAGAAGAAAAACAGGGGCGCCTAGGTGGCACAGCGGTTAAGCGTCTGCCTTCGGCTCAGGGCGTGATCCCGGCGTTATGGGATTGAGCCCCACATCGGGCTCCTCTGCTAGGAGCCTGCTTCTTCCTCTCCCACTCCCCCTGCTTGTGTTCCCTCTCTCGCTGGCTCTCTCTATCTCGGTCAAATAAATAAAATCTTTAAAAAAAAAGAAGAAGAAGAAAAACAGGTGAGTGAGGAGAAGTTGGGAGCGCAGTGTTCATATGGACACAATTTCCTTCCCTTCCCCTTTGGAGAAGGAAGGAAAAATAGTCTGTAAACGCCAACCGAAGGAAAGTGCATTGAAAAGAGGCTCCAAGGGATCCTTTGTAAGGATTAGGGCTGCCTGGCTAGAGAGACTGGCATCTCACTGCCTGCCTGGACATGTATGGAGGCCATGGACTTACTGATTTTCCCACCTGCGCCTCCTTGAACACGAGAGCAGGGAGGATTGGAGGGAGAAGTTGGGACCCTGGGGACGGGCACGGGAAGAATGGAACGGGCTTGAGCTAAGAACGTTTGCTACTTGCAGACAAATGAGATAACTGTGGAAGCTGGCTCGGGTCAGCTGTCCAATGTCAGACCCACGGAGCAAAATGACGGGCGGGGGGCAGCTGAGCGGCAAGAGGCTGGTGTGTCCCAACACCAGCAGGAAGTGGGAAGAAGCGGCCCAGGTGGAGGTGGCTGCCTCGCAGCTGGGAATTGTCAAGTGAGATGCTCCCCCACCCCCACCCCCACCCGGGGCTGCTGATGGGCTTCAGCGTTTGGATTTCAGCAACAGAAGGGCCCCCTGACCTGTCACTGTTCACCAGGGAAGCAGCAACCATTAACAGAAAACTACAAAAGGTCCGTGAGGAAGAGCCACTGGTTTATCTCCCTCCCACCAGCCCCAGCACACTGGAGAAGAGCTGGAGCCAGGGAAAGGCAGACAAAGGAAGGGTCCTAGAGGCAGAGCCATCCCTTGCCCTTTCCATTGTAAGGTGAGTGAGGAGTACAAGAGCAGATTACGTCCCTAAAGCACAAAAGTGATGGGCCCTGTAGGAGGCAAGTAAAAGAGATGCAAAAGACAGGAGCTCTAACTTCTACAGCAGAGAAATTTTAGACAATCAAGAGTAGTAAGGAAGTCAGTAAATCTGCATTTTTTGTAATGTACTACCCAGTGCACTGGGGAAGTCTGACATAGTGTCGCTGAGGAGGGTGACTGGAGAAAGCAAAATCCGGTTCATGTGATGCCTCCGCTAAACAGCGGACAGCGAGCTGATTACAGCTAGACGTATGGAGAAGGGCAGGAGACAGGCCTAGGGAGGTGAGCGGGGGTTAGGACAACGTGGGCTACAATGTGCTAGCTACAGAGGACTTTGGAATGAAGCTATGGGGAGCCACTGAAAGGTTCCAATCAGGGAAGTCATATAATGAGTGTAAAAAGTACCCTTTGGCAGGAGAGGAAACACTTTGCAGGAAAGCCAGGCTCATCTAGTTTAGGTAGGTTTAGAAATGACAATAAATAAAACACCATTAAAAAATCCAGTGTAATTAACATACATAAGTTTCAGGTGAACACTATAGCGATCCAATGATTCCCTAGGACACCGGGTGCTCATCACAGCAAGTGCCCTCCTTCATCCCCATCACCCATTTCCCCCATCCCCTCACCCACCTCCCCTCTGCTAACCAGCAGTTTGTTCTCTAGAGTGAAGAGTCTGTTTTTATGGTTTATATCTTTTTTTCTATGTTTGTTTGTAAAATACCATTTTCGTTAAGGAATGCTTAGGTCACTCTTGGCAACTATATCAACACATTACAATATTTTCTTCTCAATGTACAACAATCAGCACAAACCTAATGACAAAATAGTTTCCTATGTCTTTAAGTACAGATCTATTAAAAGCTACATAAAGATGCTTTTAGAGTCTTTATGGTAAGGCAATTTAGAATGCTAAACTGCGTTAATCTCTCTAAATCCCATCTTTTACCCCACCACTGACCTGAAAATATTTAGTAGAATGTAGTACTTTAGAGAGCAAATTCCCCAAAGGTGCTTCCAAAAATTCATTAACAGTATGGTCATAGTTAAAAATGTTCTTGAAAACCGAATGCTAAGGAGAAAAACATTTCTAATCAACATTGCTGAACATGGACATTTTTACCTCCTTAGCTAGTCACTGGAAGCTAAAAACTGAACCTCGCTCCAATTTTTTTTACTTTAGGGAAAAGAGAATATGTTGGTGAAAATTTGAGAAAAATGAGATATTTTTTAACCCAGTACATTTAGGAAAATACATGACCACATGTGTTCTATGTAACCCGTGTCATTAAAACTGCCTTAAGTTCGGACACGGGAGAGGAAGAGGGAGCCTACCCGGGCCAGCAACGGATGGTTTCATTTAAACTCTCCAGTCTTTACCTGGGGTTCCTGTGGTAACAGAAGGTGAGACGCACTTGTCTTTCTTTTCATCTAGCTCTAGAATACTATGCCATTTATTTGTTTTTGTTTTTTTCAGTTTAGCAGGCAAAAAAAAAAAAAAAAATCCCCAAAGAATAAATATCTAAAATTTAATCAGATGGAACATGTTTTAGTTATGAAGTATAAGAAGAAATGAAGGTATTTCTTTTTATAAGGTTAATATAGGAGAAAGACCAAAATTAAAACAATTAGGGACTGCAAATTAAATCACTGTTTAAAAAAAAAAGCCAAAAGCCTTAGAATGCATGACCGACAGCATCATTAGAATCACCTGGAAGTTTATTACAATTATGGGATCGCAGGCCTCACCCAAGACTTGCGGAATTAGAATTTACATTTTAACAAGACCTCTAAACAATTCTTATGTACCCTGAATTTTGAAAAGTTACAGAAAGGCCTGTTGAATACCTTAGATAATTCTAATGAATGGTTTCTACCACATGACTTACGGAGTTAGCCCAAACCTGTTATCAAGTAGGGACATATTCTTTTTTTCCTTGCGGATAGCTAAAACAAGCCTAAATTTGCTTTGTACATATTTAATTCTTTCTCAAATTTCCAATATATTAATACCTTTATTTATGGGAATGAATTTTGTCTTGCCAAAAAAAAAAAAAAAAAAGGAGTCCAATCAGCTGATCTGAGGAAAAGGATTTCTAGAAATAAACACCATGGTTTGAAAGGCACCCTCATAAATTAAAAGTTCCATTCTCATTATTGAGAGCTAGCCCTGGCATGTTATAATGAAAGAGGGTTTTCTTTCTGCCAACTGTGCTTTTTTTTGGGGGGGGGGCAAGTTTGAATAGGAACAGTTCACTCGCTTTTACTATTCCTTACCCTCTTTCTCTTGTAACAGTCAAGAGCACCCCCTTCTTCAGGCAACACCTCAGAGAGTAGAAAGTCTGGGAGATGGGGATAGTCCATTTGCACTCTGTGCTTTCAAAGACCTAAGACAAACATTAAGAAAAATCACGGAGGAGAGATGTGATCATGAAGATAAAGAAGAAAGAATGGGACAAGAAATACCACCTGGGGAATGTCAGACATGGCACACTGTGAACAAGTTCAATGCATAAAGCTGCTTAAAAACAAAGCTTTTTTTCCCAGGTGCTACGTGCTACGTCATCTTATATGTTTTACTAGACAACTTTCATTCCGAATGGTAGTTTTGTGGTTATAAAACTATGAAGCAAAACTTACATTTGTTTATGAAAAGAATATAGCAACTTTCGCTTTGAAAATGCCAAATGTTATCATTCACTATTGTTTATTCATTCAGTCCTACATTCATTTCTTCAGTAAATCTTCGTTGAGTAAAAACTATGTTCCAGGAACCATTCTAGATGCTCAGAATAAATCAGTAAATCAAACAAAGACCGCTGTCCTCAAGGGGTTTGTTTGTGTTCTGATGGGATTAGAGGGAAATAAAAATAACCTACAAACCAAATACATAAATAGTTGCTAGAGGATTCCATTATCAACTAAATTGGCAATCCACTTCCTTTTGATTTCACATGCATTGAGAATAAGTGTGTAAACAGTGAAGGGAGGAAAGTGGATAGGAGGAGACAATGGAGAAACTAGGAGTTGCTCTTAAAGAACAGTAATTGAGCGGAGGGGAAACAGCAGGAACACAAGTAAATATTATAAGGCAGATTCTATCAAGTGGTTAAAAAAAAGCATTATAAAGAGTTTCAGGGGACTTAGAGGAAGGAATTTTTTATTTAAATAAATGAAACGACAAGAAATGAGGAAATGGAATATTCCATCAGAGAAAGGAAGTGCTAATTTTAAAGAGCTTAAATAATAGATGTGACAAGTTGTGCTTAAAGAAACTATTTCAACTGTGTAATAAAAAAACATTTCCCAAGTTGAAAAATATATTTCAAAAATCTGGCTGATTTCAAAGAATGAAAGCTCTGAGCTTTGGCTAATCCAAAAGGAATATTTATATAAGGTTTTATAAACGGCCAGTATCCTTGTTCTAAGACGATTTCCTTTCCGTTATGTACCTTCTACGTTCGCTGTTGGTATCACTCAGCCACTGTGTTTTGGTGACGTGTAAATTCAAATTCAAATTTAATTTTCTTAGTTGGCTTAGAAGTTGTTTCATTTGTTAGTGAAATCACTTTGAAATATAGGGCATAAAGGTGGAGACGGGGGCAGTTTTAAGCTGCCAATGGAATAGAACACCAAGGTCTAAGAGGATAAATCGTCAGTAAAACACCCAGCGATAAAGGCCTCCATTGTTAGGCTGATGTTTTCTTAAGCGCTCCAAGAAAAGATGAATTCACTCTGATTCTCTTAAGAAACGGGACTTACCTGATCCTTCCTTCCTTTCCTTCTTTCTTTCTTTCTTCCTTTTTTTTTTTTTTCTTTTTTTCCCCCCTAAGCAACAGATGGAGAAACAAGGAAAGTCAGTGTAGGGACCATGGAGAAAAACTAAATGTACACAGAAGAGTACAGAAAGACTTTCTGAATTCCAAGAGGCAACAAATGAAGCAATAAATATTAGGCCAATATAATAATGCTATTGAGTAGGGGGCGCCTGGCTGGCTCAGTTGGCAGAACACGTGACTCTTAATCTCAGGGTCATGAGTTCAAGCCCCATGTTGGGCATTGAGCCTACTTAAAATAAAAAATGGTACTGAGTATTAACAGTTAACTTTTATATTGTACTTCACAGTTTACAAATGTTTTTCACATGCCTTAAGATATTCAAATCAAAACAACTCTACTTTCATCAATCATTAATTATCTCCTAGTCACTATTATTCATAAAATAGGCTCAAGTTAATTCCAATGTCACCTGTGGCTAATCCTTGAACTGTGGTTGTTTTGAGTTCTTTCTTGGGATGGAAGGACAGAAAGAAACCTCTGAACTACCTCATCCATAAAATCTGATACCACGCAATAATCTGGAAGAGCAGTGAAAAAAATGGATATGCAAAAGTTCTTTCAATTGCGGAAAACCTAGCCCAACTGATTTCCACCAACATGTCTCCTGCTCTCTGCCCCATTTAAAGCTAAGTCCAGAACTGAGTTTAATTGTCTGGTTTCCCTGAATTGGGTTACAGTTCCCCTCAGAACGAATAGCGATAGCCAGGCGAAGGACCCAAAATGCCCTAAACTATCTAGGCTAAACCCAGGTCAAATGTTCCGTCCCTGAAGCTAAAATAGAAGATATAGGATAGAATTAGCATTCTGTTGTTTTAAGAATGGAGGCTACCTTGCAAAAGCAACCCCTACCTACTGTAGCTAAGGAAGAAAATGTTGCAAAGAAGAGGGTTTTACGGCTTGCTACTGTGTTCTTTCCAGGGCTAGTCTGCCCTTTCTCCAAAAACCACCCTGCGATTTATGAAACAAATTTCATACTTCTTAGCCTGATGTTTTAGGTCCTTCCCAACCTCGTCATGACAATTTACCTAACTATTCCTATCTTCAGCCCAACAGAACCACTCTGGGGCCTTTGTTTCTTCTGCTTTCTTTATACAATTTTTCTTTGCATTTCTGTTGTCTTAAGTATACTGATAGAATAATCGAGGCAAATGCCGTGTGTTTTTATAAAGCTGAAAGTCTGTCTTCCTTTCAATGCCCAAACTGTAAACCTCTCACACAGTACCTACCCCATTCTATCCAAGTCACGGTCATTTCTGGATCTATCTACCAGAGTCTCTATTCCTTACCGAAGGTGGGGTTTAGATTTCAAACATCTTTGCTACCTGTGAAACAACAAAATACCTTACACTCAATAATACGGATGTTTTTTAAAAAAAATAAACATGGAATATTGAGGAAAAAAGCAACTCATCCTAGGTCTTCTCTATTTAGGCAGAATGGTTTTTTTGTTTACATTGGAAACAAAGTTTTAGCAAATCAATAATTCATTCGTTCATTCAGCCTTTCATTTGTTCAACCTTTGACCACTGCAAACTGTGCCAGGTATGGTGCAAGGTGATAGAGACATGATATTAAATGGCTTCGTTCTCATCCTCAAGAAACTCGTGGCTTAAATGGAAAGACACACAAGTAATTACAGTATAATAGAATAAGATGATGTGGGAACACAGAGGAGTAAAAGATGAATTATGTTACAAAAATTCTTACAAATCTTCACAGAAAAAAAAAAAACATTTGAGTTGGAAAGAAAGGGGCAGGAGAATGGCAGGCATAAATAAAACCAAAGAAACAAGGTGTGGTTAGAAATCGTGACAGTTTAACATCACCTGTATTGAGTCGATTTGGGGGTGTAGAGGAAAATGAGGTTGGGAAAATTTATCAAAGCCAGCTAATAGAGGCTGTATGTTATATTCCAAGGAGTTTACATTTCATCATGTAGGTAAACTGAGCATTAGCCAAAATTTGAGGCTGGGGATTGGTATCAGATTTACACTCTAGAGGGTGATGTATAAGGATGGACCAGGGGTGGGAAAGAGACCCTGGAAGATGGTTAGAAGGTGAGTGTAACTTTGAAGATTCTATCCTGGAGAACAGGATACATTTTAATGTCACAGTCATTCATCGAGGCAGGGAATATTAAAAATAACAGATTGGGCAGAGAGGAAAAAAAAATGATCATGTTGAATTTGAGATTCATGGAACCTTTAGGTGGAGGCATCTAACAGAAGAAATCCACAACTAGAAATCATTACTACTTTACCTATTTCATCACTGGTTATGGGATTAATAAAAATCAAAATGTTTTAGGGGTAAACATAAAAGTATACAGTATTATACACAGTAAAAAAAATTGCACAATGCAAATTATTATTGTACACGGTCAAGGTAGATAAACATATAATTTGCCATTTGGCTTATTTGGTTTACATTTTACGAATGGGGAGGGAGATTAATAAACTGATGACTAAGTGAGTAATGTGTCATGTAAATTGGATCCAATGACTGAATGTGTAACTTTGTGTTAAGTTTGATCTAAGTTGTTAAGGATGGTGAATTCAAGTTCCTGGACTGGACTGCCACCCAGTTAGTGAAGTTCAGAGGGGCTGATACTTCACAAAACGTTTTCCTGTCCTTTCTGTTGAGACTTTATTGTGTTTTTCTCTGCCTTTACTTTCTGGAATTTTATCCCAACTACTGTCACTTTCTGTGCACCACAAAAATCTACTCAGTATTTTGGTTATTTAAAAGAGTTACCTTAGTGATAAGATATTTTCAGTTATTTTGCCAGAAACCATTGAAACCACAAGAAAAGAAAGCTCAAAGATTTCTTTGGGTTTCTCTGAAAAGTTATATTAATCTCAAACAATACGGTAAGAAGATTTTATATGCAGGTTATATATCAGTCACCGTTAAAGTCAGAAATAGAAGCTCTCATTTGAATACTTACACACACTTGGGAAAATAATTTTCTTACATGTTACAATTCACTCTTGAATACTTGAGCCATTGGCAAACATTGACAACTGGGCTCACAACTGTTCTAGGCTTTGCTGAGGACATTGTGATGGCAGCCAGAGCTGAAGTCTAATATGGATATTATTGGGTTTGCCAGCTAATTAAATTTAAACAAAAAAAAATTCCTGAGATAGAATCCCACCCTACAGGACATTATACTCACTTTTAATATTTAATTAAATATGATGTAAGTTTAAGAATATGAGAAAACAAGCCACAAACTGGGAGAAGATATCTGTAAAATACATATTTGATAAAGACCTCTATGGACATATACAACAATAAAATAACAGCCCAATTAAAAATTGGGCAAAAGATCCAAACAGACATTTCACCAAGGAAGATATACAGATGACAATAAACATATGAAAAGATGCTCAATATTATGTCGCGAGGGAACTGCAAATTAAAACAATTGCAAATTAAAACTGCACACCTGTTACAATGGCTAAAATCCAAACACCAACACCAAATGCTGGCAAGGATATGGAGTAACAGGAACTCTTACTCATTGCTGGTGGGAATGCAAAACGGTAGAGCCATTTTGGAAAACATCTTGGCTGTTTCTTACAAAACTAAACATACTCTCACCCCATAATCCAGGAATCACACTCCTAGGTAATCACCCAAGTGAGTCGAAAGCCTTTATCTATATAACAACCTGCACATGGGTGTTTATAGTAACTTTATTCATAATTGCCCAAACTTGGAATCAGTCAAGATATCTTTCAATGGATAAACACTGAATGATAAATAAGCTGAATGGATAAACAAATGGTATGGCCATACAACAGAATATTATTTAGTGATGAAAAGAAATGAGCTACTAAGGAACAAAAAGGAATCTTAAATGCATATTGCTAGGTGAAGGAAGCCAATCTCAAAAGGCTATATACTATATAATTCCAACTATATGACATTCTGTATAAAGCAAGAGGGAGCAGGAAGGAAGGTTGCCGGGGGGAAGGGGAGAGGAAGGGATAAATAGGTGGAGTACTGAGAGTCTTTAGGGAAGTGAAACGTTCTGCATACCATATGTGAATACATATAGTAGTGAAGAGTGAATATAATGCATTTGGCAACACCCATAGAACTGTCCAACAGAAAAAGTGAACCCTAATGTAAACTGTGGACATTAGTTAATAATAATGTATCGACATTAGTTCATCGGTTGTAATAAATGTATCACACCAGTACAAAAAGTTAACAATAAGGGGAATACTTTCCTCCTGAAGGTAGCAGAGGTAAAGTATTTGGAAGCCTCTGTACTTTCTCTTCAACTTTTCTATAAACCCAAAAATGCTCTAAAAAATAAAGCCTATTAAAAACAATGCTTACAAATGACTACATTTTTGGTCTTGTAAAAACAAACCAATGGTATGAGAATGTTGGTGAATTCTGTAAGAATTCTAACTAATGGTGTTCATGAAGACTTCATAGAAGTAGTGAACTTCTTTTTTTAAGGGGGGAGGGGCAGAGGGAGAGAGCCCCAAGCCAACTCTATGCTGAGCATGGAGCCCAACACGGGCTCAATCTCATGACCCTGAGATTGTGACCTGAGCCAAAATCAAGAGTCAGATGCTTAACCCACTGACGCATCTAGGTACCCCAAGGTAGTGAGCTTTAAGTTTTGAATGATGAACTAAATTTAATGAGAACCATTAAAGCAAACAAGACATATTTTATCAGGTAGCACTTCATAAACAGAACTCTGTGGGGAATGGTAGTCATTTAGACTGTATTGCGTTATACTACATTGAGAGAAAAAGGTGGCATAGCAGGGAATGACAGTAAAGTATTATCTTTCTTACATAATTATTCCAATGTAATCATACTTTTCCTCGTTTAAAGCCTTGGGGGGCCACCTGGAGGGCTCAGTCAGTTGAGCATCTGACTCTTGATTTCGGCTCAGGTCATGATCTCATGGGTCTTGAGAGATCATGAGATCCATCCAGGCATCCTGTTCCATTTGTTTGGCTCTGAGCTTAGCAGGGAGTCAGCTTGAAGCTTCTCTCCCTCCACCCCTCCCCCACTCATGCACACTCTCCTGCTCTCTCAAATAAATAAATAAATCTTTTTAAATGAATGAATGAATGAATGAATGAATGAACAAAAGGTTTAGAAAAAATAATCATGCTAGGATTATTAATGAAAGTTTATGAAGGTGTTAAAATCAAATTCATCTCCCCCATCTTTGAAATATTTTTCCCTTTGCCAATGCTGATGTATTTACTTACCATTATATTTTTCTTTTACTGCCAAAATTTTCTAATATGTGAGCTATATTCAATTCTTCAGCACCAAAACTTTATTTCCCATGCATCTACCTCTGCTTCTTTAAGACTCAGTCTCAAGAATTACTTCAATGATCTCTTTTATCTCAAACTCAAAGGTCTTTCCTCCATTCTCTCTTTTTTAATTTTTTTTGACACTTTTTGAGCTCTTACCCCTAATGGCCACAACCATTCTTCTTCAAAGCTTCTCTATCCCCAGATTTCAAACATATGGGATTCTTCGCCTCTGATTCTAGTACTCTGACTATTCTGGTGATAATACCTGGATGGGTACAGTACCTTTCTCCCGCTATCAGATTGCTGTGCTCTGAGTATATGGAATGGATACAATCTGGTAGAATACAAGACCACCTGACCCATTTGCTATAAGAAGAGGCATAAAGCACTACATGGGAACTGATGTTGGCTTAATAAATGTGTGGGGGTAGGTAGCATGGGATCAGGGGATAGCAAATGCAGAAGCATGGTAATAATCCCATAACATATCAGATACTGGCTGAGAAGTTCAGCAAGTGCAGAGTTTAAAGGCAGATACAAAGTTGAAAATCAGAGCTGAAAAGTAGATTGAGAACTAAATTGTAAGAGATCTTATTCATTACGCTAAGTTTTTGCCTTGTAACTATGAACATAATCAGTGCTCAATAACTACAAGTACTGATTCAAAGAATCAATCTATAGACCAATTAGGATGTATTGAATATTTGAAGGGAAAAATAAAGAATGGTCTCTGATTACAAGAAATTTAATATCAGGCTCCTGGGTGGCTCAGTCGGTTCAGCGCCTGCCTTCAGCCCAGGTCATGATCTCAGTACCCTAGGATCAAGGCTCGCATCAGGCTCTCTGCTCAGTGGTGAGTCTACTTCTGCCTCTCCCTCTCCCTCTGTGATCTCTCTGGCTCTCACTCTCTCTCAAATAAATAAAATCTTTAAAAAAATTTATCTAATTGTAGGAAACAGTTTATAAAATGAGAATATATAAAATAATGCTAAATTATATGGGGTACTTAATAAGTATGAGAGAAAAGAATAGTAATCCATGTGTTGATAGTCAATGTGTATTGACTATCCCAACTAAATGATTTAAACTTGAATTAGGCCTTGAAAGTTGAGCAGAATTTGGTTAGAGTCGGAACAGAAAGGAGGGCATTTTACATAGGTGGAAAATCTCAAACAAAGCCATGGAGCTGCAGACTGACAACGGGTGGGATGAGAACAATCCTAGCATTTGGCCTGTATGAACGCTAGCATTCTGGGAAATGCAATACTTGTTAATGGTTGTGGTACTGGCCCTACATGATCCCCTTCTGATATTTATCAGCAAGCTGTGAAAAAAATGGAGATAAGCTACAAAAATTTTGTTAAGAATCAAAATTGAAGGTAGTGAATACACAGGAGGAATGAGCATACGTATAGGTTGCTATCAGTAAAATAGAAGTGAGGCAAAATTTAGGATTTTTTAGAATGAAACTGAAGTCACTTTACTATAGAAGTTCCTATGGCTCATTTAGACCTTCTGTAATATCCTAAAGGCAGAATACTGGCAGGTAGAGGTCTTCCCTGTGTGTCTTGTTGACCTCCCTGAATAAGACTCTTATTACCTTGCCTCTGTGTCACTATAGTGTACTTTACTTTGGATGATCTTCTTTCTTCTGTCTGTCTATTCTGCTCTGTATGTCATTCTGCCCCAGGAGTACCCTGTCTCCTCCTCTATGTCTACTCAAGCCTTGACCATTTTTTTTTTTTAGGATTTTATTTATTTTGGAGAGGGAGAGAGAAAGAGAGACAGTATGCAGGAGGGGCAGAGGAAGAGGGAGAGAGAGAATCTCAAGCAGACTCCACGCTGAGCATGGAGCCCAACATGGGGCTCCATCTCAGTACCCTGAGATCATGACCTGACCAAGAGTCAGATGCTTAACCGACTGAACCACCCAGGCACCCCCAAGTCCTGACCATTTTTATGGCCCAACTGAAGTCATACTTCTATTTACCTTAACCAACAACTTCTCAGAACTCTTAGTATAGATTAGAGAAGTTCCCTTCTGAGACAGAGAAGAGGTCCTTCTGGCTATTAAATATGGTCAGAGGAAAAACCTTGCTACCCAAAGTCATTTTACTTGGTGTTATTAAATTTGTTCTTCCAGCCCTAAAGACAAAACAAAAACAAACACAAAACCAAAACAAAACCCAAAGTGGAGATATTTATATCTTTCTTAAGGACTTTTCTCAATTCCTTTTCTTTCTCTATCTTGCCATCTAGAAAGATTTCCATTATTTATAGTCCTTTTACCACTCAAGGTCCAACATCCTCTAGTATATACAGAGGAAAAAGTCAGTTTACGCATATTCCCTCTTGACTTCCTAGGCTTGATCTGGAAGCTATGCCAAGAGCGTGAGTTCCACCCAGTGATTCTCCCTGTTCCTGGGCCAACTTCTCAAGGGAATGCTGCTTCCTTCCCACAACATATAACTGACGTATAATTAAAGGATTGGCCGTAATTGCTTGTTCTATTTTTCCCTACACTCTACAATACCACAACATAAAGCTATATATGCATATTGGACTTCTCAAAAGGTGAGATAATTTAATTACAGTCATAAAAAATAAAACTAGAGATGTATGCTTTATGCATATTTCAATGTAAAAGTTTCTGAGATATTACACACTTCACAGGAAATGTCCTGTGAATACACCCTGCTTCCTGGCATTACTTTTCTCTCCTTAGACAAGGACTTATTTGTAAAATAGCCTCTTGATTCAGATCTCCTGACAGCAGATTACATCACGCAAAGACTCAGCACATGCACACAAGCATGAGTATAAAATAATTAATCATTTATACACTGAGAGCGTATTGAAATAATATTTTGGATACACTGGATTAAATATATCATTAAAATTGATTTTACCTGTTTCTTTTCCCTTATTTTAATGTGGTTATTAACAATATAAATGTGTCTTGCTATAATGCTATATATAATTCTGTTGGACATTGTTGGTCTCAAATACTGGAGAGGGCGCTTTTGCTAGATGAGGTTGGGGATAAGTTGTAGGGAGAGGGGAAAAAAGCCTCAGTAGGAGAGTTGTGGTGATTTTAAAGTTCTAATTCCAGCAGAAAAGTCTGGGCTAGATGTCTTCGTATCACAGTGAGGTCGAAGGCACGGACACTCTAAGGCTCATCCTCATATGGGGGTACACCTCACCTGTGTGAATCACAGGATTTTTTAAAAGTCTCCCTATGATTATGATTGAGTCATAACCACACACATGCTGAGCTCCAAAACACAAATTTTACTCCCCCCAGACAATGTTCTATAAAGCAGGGACTATATGCTCAGATGCTTGTAGGGGTTAGAGTGGTAACTCCAGTGAGTCAAGGGACCAGGCGAGCTCTGTGGTAAACCAGAAAACACATTTTGCATGAAGAGGGGCAGCTGGTGCTCACTCCAGGCAATTGTTACCACATGGGAATGTTCACCCTGTGTTGCCAGACCTTCTGATATTTTTAGAAAAACTAGAAATCCCAGATTTTTATGTGACCTTTCCCTACTTAGCCTTTTAAATAATATCGGGTACGGTATACAACCCATACTGGAGCCATTTATACTTTAGGTTAAAAATCTGTAATCTGTGGCCTAAATTTAGAAAGAATAATTTTCTAAATAGTTCCATAATTTTTCAGATTTGCAACCAAGTTACAGTGAAGTCAGTATTTAACATAGGGGTGCGGGGCATGTGACTACTCTTCACCTTATTTATCTCCTTTAGAAAATTTCAAAGACAGGTAGGCAACAAAAAGGGGCAGTTCCTTACAGTCACCTATTCCTTATTAATTTTTATAGATGAACTATTTCAGGCATTCAACAAAATTAGACGAAATAATGTAATGCATGATCATACTCATCACCCAGTATAAGATATAAAACTTGACAAATGAGTAAATTGGTACAACCTCTATGGGGCCCATTTGGCAATATTCATGAAAATTAAAATGTGTCTATCCACTCTATATTCCTCTTCTCAATAATACTGAATTATACCAATTACTGCCTCTGCCCTAAGCTGTTACTCTCCTGAATTTAGTGTTTATAATTCCCAGACTTTAATACGTTTGAGATGTATTCATAAATGATACAGTATTATTTATTAATGTTTTAATACTTAATATAGTGTCACATGATAAAATTTCTTCTGAAACTTACTGTTTTTCCTGAATGCCCTGTGTCTTTTCTCCTCCGTGTTCTCTCAATTTTTTAAAAAGATTTTATTTATTTGAGAGCACGAGAGAAAGCAAGAGAGCATGAGCGGGGAGAGGGGCAGAGGGAGAAACAGACTCCCCGCTGAGCAGGGAGGCCCAACTCAGGACTGGATCCCAGGACCCTGGGATCATGACCTGAGCTCAAGACAGACACTTAACTGACTGAGCCACCCAGACGCCTGTCTCCTCTGTGTTCTACGTGCCCTTTCTGCATCCACTGTCCCCACTGAGATCAAATGATGGTCCCTATTGTTTTTGGTCCTCCACATTATGTTTCATGAGATTTATCCATTTGATACGTGTGTCTAGTTCATTTTAACAACTGTAGAAAATTCCATTGTCAGAATAACAATATAATAAGTCATTCTTTTATGAAGAACCTGTAAGGTTCTTCCCATCCTTTTTTTAGTTTATGTGCTGCCGAAGTAAGCACAAGATCTTCCCAATTCTTAACCACAATGTTGAGACATTCTTGTACAGGCTTCCTTCCTTCTGCACATGTGGGAGATGTTTTAGGACAGTGGAACTCAAAGTGTGTCCCTAGACCAGCAACACCGGCATTACTCGAGTTACTTGTTAGGAATGCAAATTCTTAGGTCCTACTCTCATGGAATCGGAAATTCTAGGGCTAGAGCTTAGCAATCTGTTAGAAGAAGCCCTGCCTATGATTCTGTTGCACACTAACACTTAAGAACTACAGCTCTAAGGTAAAAGCCTAGGAGTTGTATTGCTGGCTCGTGGACTACGAATGTCATTTCTTTACTACAGATTTTAAAAGTTACTTCCAAAGTGCTTAAAGCAATGTACAGGCAGGAGGCTTTATAATATCTGATAGAATAATTAGAAGATAAATTATACCACTGTGTTTTAGTAGTTAAAACAGTGTAGTTTTAGCATGTAACACAAAGAATAATGGTACAAAATCAGAAGAACAGGAATAGACCCAAGTATACTTGTAAATTTAGTATAAGAATATGGGGACACTTTAGAAAAGATTAATTTGTCACTGAATTCTGTTTAGACAACTGGGGAGACATGTGGAATGAGATAAAATGGGGTCCATTCCTAGGTAAATTCCAAATCAATAAATTCAGGAGCTAGATAGACACGTTGTACATGTGTGTGCATGTGCACACGTGTATGTGTAACCAAAACAGTGCTAGGAGAAAAGAACACATGGAGAACTCTTGCCTTCAGAGTGAAGAAGGCCTTTCTTTCTATGACATAAAATTCAGAAGCCATAAAATAAAATTCAGTTTAAAAAAACCAAAAACACCTTATAAGTGGAAAAAAAAAAAAAAGAAAGAAAGAAAAAGGCAAGGTGAAAATATTGAAATTACATACCTGGGAAAAATGTAACCCATATCACAGACAATGGGCAATTCACTCTGCAGAAAAATGGGCAAAGGATATGAAAAAAAGGTTCTTCTAGAATAAAACACAAGTATCTCTCCAACATATGAAACGATACCCGAATGGGTCTGTATTAAGAGAAACAAAGTCAAACAACAGTGACACAAAATTTGTACCTACTTGATAGGCTGAAATCCAAAATACACTGTGTTGACAAGGCTGTTGGAAAATAGTAACTTTCGTGAATTTTTAGGGAGAGAGTCAATGGGTACAACCACTAGCAAGGCCATTTAGCAGCATTTATCAAAATTAAAATGTATATACTCATTGGCATCATAATTCTACTCCTAGGATTTTATCCTAAATGTATATTACTATATGTGTGAAATTGCTATGTACATGATTATTGTTGTGACATTATTTATAGTAGTAAAAAAGAAAACAACCGAAGTTCCATTAGTAGAGGGCTGATTACATAAATCATGATATATTCACACAATGGCATACTTTGCAATTGCTAAAAAATAAAAAAGGACCAGGAAATACTTTATAAATGGATTAATATGGCTTAACATCGAAAGAACTTTAAGACGCAAAAGAACATAGAGTATATGTTACAAGAAGGGCATAGAAAACTCATTCCAGGTATATTTTTGTATTTTTATGTTTGAAGTATGCAAATATGTTACCAATTCAAAATCATATGTGTCTGTGTATATTTGAATGGATTTGCTCAGATTCTGTATTAGAGAAATTAGCTATGCTACATTCTATTATTATGATATAATAATATTTAGTTGATGATGTCTAGCAAAAGGGTTTTATGTTTATAGTACAACTACCAATTCTGTTTTCTAAAATTCATTTGAGAATTTATTTCCTTTTCTGCATGACATTTTTTTTTATCGAAGTAGAGTTGACATTCAATGTTACAGATATATCTGTATGATATTCTTAGTGATTGTTTTTTCTGCTGCTATATTACATGAAACATATTCCAAAATACTATTTGTCTATTGGGAATTTGTTATAAAACTCTTCTGCCCTCGGTGAAATGATCTACCTTTCACAAATTGATTTATTTCTATTTATTCTTAAATACTACTTCTGATTAAAACCAGGGCTTTGACTTGGATGCCCCATTTTCCCCTTCCATGTTCAAAAAAATCTTCCATGTTAACAAATCATAGTTCTCCGTGGACCTCTCCCCTCATGCTCTGGCCCATCCCCTTTCCACTGTTCCTTGCTACCAGACAGCTAGATTTCCCCTAATACACACTGAAAGATTTATTGCGATTTCTAAAATTCCTGATGTTGAATTCTGATTAAATTATGAACCAAAGTAAAATGCGTAAACATCTATTTTAAAAACTTGCGATTTTATCCAGGATTCTCAATGACCTCAATTGCATCTATTTACTTTAAAGCAAGCAAGCAAGTGCACGGATGGTTTAGATCTAACAACTGATTTTTAACCCTTCTGTTCTTGCTAGGCTTCCACTTCTCTCAAGGATTGGATGCGGGTACATGGACAAGCCTTTTCACGGTTTCCAGGAGTCTACCCATACATCTGTCAGGATAGCATTCTGTGACATTCTGTGATGCCTCCTCTCAGATCTTGTTCAAATGTTAATTTCTCAGGGAGACATGCCCCCAGCCTCCCATTCAAAACTGATACACTTTTTCACTCCCAATTCAGAGGTCACCCGTCTTCCTTATCTTTTATATAGAGGTGTGTGTGTGTGTGTGTGTGTGTGTGTGTGTGTGTGTGTGTCTTCATTCTTGTGTGTTATATTAAAAAATTTAAATTTATAATAGAAGTATTTTCATATAAAGATATAGATACACCCATTTACTAGATAGAAGGGACTGGAGGAGATTATGCTAAGTGAAATAAGTCAAGCAGAGAAAGACAATTATCATACGGTTTCACTCATTTATGGAACATAAGAAATAGCAGGAAGATCAGTAGGAGAAGGAAGGGTAGAATGAAGGGGGGGTAAACAGAAGGGGGAATGAACCATGAGAGACTGTGGACTCTGGGAAACAAACTGAGGCCTTCAGAGGGGGGGAAGGTGGGGGACTGGGATAGGCCGGTGATGGGTAGTAAGGAGGGCACGTATTGCATGGTGCACTGGGTGTTATACGCAAATAATGAATCACGGAACAGTATATCAAAAACTAAGGATATACTGTATGGAGACTAACATAATAAAAAATTATTATAAAAAAATAAAAATTAAAAAAACAAAGAAGTTTCATGGGATAAGGATTTTTTTTTTTCATTTTTGTCCACTGCTTTATCTTCAAGTATCTAGAACAGTGTCTGCTACAAATGAATATTTGTTGAATGAAGAAAACACAAGTTTTCATGGAACCCAAGAAGTCTTAGGACTTCAAATCGTAAACTCAATCAGAATATATCTTCAGATGTAATTTAAAAATGGAGCTAAAATCTCTTACTTGGATTTTCAATTGTATCATTTCTTTGGTAACTATCCACTTTTTTGCAAGAAATGTTAGTGAGAAAGTCCGTTCTAAAACTGGACCTGCTTGGGAGAAGTACAAAGTAAAGAGGAGCCTTGGAGGAAAAGCAAGGGTGAAAACCAACAACAGAAATATAAATGGACATCCAAAGCTTTCTAGGGTTATCATCAACAATAATGCCAACTGTGTGATAAGTACTTTGGAGACCATTTCATTTTTCTAAATGTTCTCATCTAGATAAAAATGTACTCATGTGCTTACTGACTGAATATACTACCGCTCGTTTTCAGTTTTAGCCAGAGATATTTGAGGGGGGAGAATTCCCAGCATGTCTGAAGACATCATTGCAGGATATCCTCCTCTGGAATCTTGAACCACTCATTTTATTAAGAGAGTTTCAAACATTTCTGTTCTGGGTTGTAACTAAAGTTAATGAAAGCTAGATTTCCTTGTGAGGATTTGCTAAATTCCCTCTGGCCAGATGGCTTCTATATCCTGGGTTTCCTTGCTAGGCTGATCTTTGATGATCCTCGGCTGTGGGGCTCCCCTGCTGTTTAACCTTGCCTCATCACACTGTCATCCCGCTACAAAGGATTCTCCCCAGATCAACCCCTACACAAATCTCTTTTACATAATTGCATCCAGAAATAGAACTGAAATATTATATGTGAAAACAACTTAAGCAAAAACTTCATGAAATAATCATAAAAAATGTACACTCTTTATGGCAATCTTTTTTTTTTTTTAAGACTGTCCTATCAAAATCTTAACCCTTGTGAATAACGATTACCAGTGTTGCGTGTAGAGTTGCAGAGTGCGTGGCAAAGTGCTTGGCTATATAGTTCTTATTTTTAATATTGTGTCTCATTAAAGAAAAAACTTTTTTATATCTGGCTCACTTGATATATATATGTATAATTGATGAATATGCAATTTCTAAAACCAGGTGCTATTAACATGGTTAATGAATGCTTGTTGACTGATTAAATGAATAGTTATTGTATAAAGTTGGCTTTTTTTTTCCTCTATTACAACCCAGTTGTCTCTGCTTCAATTTTC
Source organism: Ursus americanus (assembly GCF_024610735.1). NCBI lineage: Eukaryota > Metazoa > Chordata > Mammalia > Carnivora > Ursidae > Ursus > Ursus americanus. The sequence goes on along the minus strand of NC_142151.1, from coordinate 19,884,342 downwards.
AGGAGTCACCCTTCACTTTACCATAAATAGAATCATCCTCAACAACTGAGTAACTGGTCTTGGAAGACTTTCTCCTCCCTTGGTATTTCTAGAATCACTGAGGAATGTTTACAGGCTCCAGGATTATTCCCGTTATCACTGCTACCCAGTGCTCTACTCCTCATGACAGACTGTCTCCTTTCTACTCTGGATCTCCTTCTGTAGGCTGGAAACTTCTCTCAGACCATTGCTGCTCTCCACTTTGGGCCCACAATAGTCCCCAACTCCCCACAGCAAAGACCTGCCAACATGATTTAACAAAGGTTTGGGTAGAAAAAAAGAATACAGTGAAACACACCCACACCCAAGAAATTGGATTAAACATATAAAATCTCTCAGCATTCTTAGACCAGGCTATGCCACAATTCCTCTTGGACAGTTCTCAGCTGAGCAAAGTTCCATTCAACTATCATTACAAGGACAACCACATCTCCCTTCCTGTATCTTCCCACCACGGAATCCAGACCACCACTCTCAGATGCCCCCCAAAAGGGATCTTGAGTAACTCTGTCTAGAACAAAAATCATTTACAATATTTATTCTTGGAAGAACAGAACTTTATTGTCTTTAATACCCCCCCCCCCCATTCCAGAACAGGATATTGGCTTTAACTTTGCCTAGCAGCAAGGCCAATTAGCAGCAACAAAACTATCTTTACCCCAAAAAGAATACATCATCCATCTGCGAGAAAAACTACTTTCAGCTTTGAAATAATACTGACCAATTCACACACTCATACCCACATATATACTAAAGCCATCGATATGACCAAATAGGAATCTGGTTTATTGTACATCTGGATCAATGATATCCTTTCTGATCATGTGGGGCACGCTCTTATATTCTATCAAGATATTTATTTTAGGTGTATATTTTCAAATATTAGCAGAAGAACATGTCTGTTCTGAAGAAAATGGTAAAATAAGAATTTTATGAGTATTTTTTCAAGCCTCTTATTTCAAAAAAGGTTATAATAATAATTATTTTAAAGTATTTGAAAACCTTGGGAGGAAATGTCAGGAAAAACAAGCCAGCAGCTAGAAAATCTGCTGGACCAGTATTTCCAAAGAGTGACTGTACCTTTCAACCATAGAGAGGAGTTCTGAAAAATAGTGATACGCGGGTCCTATCCCCAGTGATTCTGATTTGTGTGGGGTGTATCCTAAGCACCAATTAAAAAAAAAAAAAAAAGCTCTCTAGGTGATTCTACCTGCAGCAAAGACTGACAATCTGCATTACAAGCATCCAGTGGGAGGAGGGGGGTGATGGGGAACAGGATTACACTCTGTCCCTCTGAATGGAGTCAGGAACTCACAAGTGCGTGCAACAAAAGCACTTTCTGCATTTGATCAGGAAGACACACGTTCCCCCCCACCCCAAATTTGAGCAAAAATTTACTTGTGTTGGTTTTCCTGGGAAAATATACCTTTTAACTATGATTTTTTAGTAATTCATGTCTAAATCTATAATTCATCTTTTTTTCAGAGGAAAAAAAACACTTCTAAAATTTTACATTTTAAAAGACTGATTTAAAAATAAAATAATACGTTCCACTCTTGATCTCGTGCAATTGAACATCTTGGCCAAAAGAGTTTAACAACGAAAACATTGTTTGAATTTGTATGAATGTAACTAGTGGTATTTGTTGAACTGGAGACTCTTCAGTGGCAATTTAAATGTTGAATTTCTAACACGTACACAGGGAACGTCTTACCATTTCACAAATGAATACCATTTGTAAAATTTAAAGTTATTCAAGCTTTTGGTACAGTGGAGAACTGAGGATAGATGACATAGGAAAATGCTAATTTATTGTACACCTTTGAGATATTTCACCTAATTTTCCAGAGTCTAAGCTGTAACGTAGACAGCTGTGCGCTACTGACGCACATATTAACACATGCTGATCAAACTTTCAGAAATACCCAGCCTAGAGTGTTCACTGATAATATAACTTGAATATTAGAAAGGAATTATCTTACTGTAGGCATTTTCCCCTTTCAGAGACAGTTTGGGTGGAAGTGAATAAGAAATTAGTTTTCGTATTAAAAGTTTATCTAATTATCTAGAAGTATGTATCTCTCCAGTTTTGTTTTGCCATCTGCTCTTAATTATTAGGCTATTTTACAACTCTGAAAAGGCTGTAAACTAACTTGTAGAAATCTAAGAGCAATGCAAATTATTCATGGCTAATAAAAATTAGCAATGAATTTGAAAATGAATTTCTCATGTTAAGAAGCATTATTCCTCTCCATCGTAAGTATTACAACTCAAAAGTTTTAGCTTATTATTGGTTTATTTTTGACTTGTATGGCATTAATCAGTTGTATTACTCTGGGTTTTTCAGAGAAAGAACCAACAGAATGGAGATACACACACATACACACATACACACACACACACATACAGAAGGAGGGAGAGAGGGAGAAATTTACTATAAAGAATTGGCTTACAACTATGGAGGCTGAAAAATCTAAGATATGCAGTCAGCAAGCTGGAGACTCAGGAGAGACAACTGTACAGTTTCAGTCCAAGTCTGAGAGCCTGAGAACCAAGAGAGCTCTTAGTGTAAGTGCCAGTCTAAGACCAAATTCAAAGGCAGGAGAAAACCAATGTCCCAGCTCAGAGACATAGGCAGAGAGAAAGAATCCATTGTTCCTCAGTCTTTTAGGCTATTTGGGCCTTCGACTGATTGGATGAGGCCCACCCACACTGGGAAGAGAAAACTCCTTTACTCAGTCAACTGATTCAAATGTTAGCCTCATCCAGAAACACCCTTACAGACACACTCAGAAATAATGTTTAACCAAATACGTGGGCACCCCAGGGGTCCAGTCAAGTGGACACATAAAATCACCAACTTAACTTGGCATCCATACACACCTCCTTGAACTACACTTAATTTCCAAATGAAGACAAGGCCATACTCCATCTAAGATCGTACAACTCTCCTGCATACAACCAGATATGCATTAATATCTTCCCCAGAAGAGAAGGTGAAGTTCTTGAGTGATGCTTACTCTTTTCCTCATTATCCCATAAGTTTAACACTGTGATGTAAAATTAACAATAAATATTATGACTTAAAGTCAATATGTCTTACATTACATAAGAAAATAAGACTGGGGAAAATAAAAAAATATATTTGGAAAATACTTTTGCATATATGCATACACATACATATGTGTATACACACAAGAAAATATTTATAACAGAACCAGGAGGATGACAATTATAGTCCTTATTTCTGTAATTGGTCACGTGGTCATAGCTGGTATTTATAACTTTCATTCCTGTAGGGTCCGGGCCGCCTGCATTGTGTTACTGTAGTTTTCCACTGACCTTAATCACAAGGCATGGTAATACTAAGAGATGCCCTACGAGAGCTCCTGTATTCCAGACATTCTTTCTTACATTCACTGTAGAATAGTAATCCAATTTCCCTTCAGTAGTCAGGATCAATTATTCCAGTTGGCACAGTAACTCCCTTCTTTGCTTGTTGATTCAGAGTCTAAGGTGGCTGGGCGGCAGACTTAATTTCCAGTTCAATGGAATCATTGTTGTGTCTCCTGGTGGAAGTATTTCTGCCTTTGGAATCAAGAGCAGAGCATGTGGTTGCAAGAACAGGAAGTAAACGTTTTATCAGTGGGTCACTAGGGTTAATAGTGATGCCACTCCCATTTCCACCCCTGGATTCTTGTCTGTGGGAGAAAGAGCACCATATACTGGGTACTGATTCAGAGTGTATATACTTCCCAGAGAACCTTGCCTCACCACAGGCCATTCCCTTGTTCTATCAAGCCAGCTGCTTGAGGATAGTAGGGACTATGGTAATAGCAGAGAATTCCAGGAGCAGGAGCCCATTGTCACATTTCTTTGGCTGTGAAGGGAGTTTCCTGATCAGAAGCAATGCCGTGTAGACGACCATAATGGTAGATAAGGCAGAAGCACCGCATGCAGGGAAGCCAGATTCATACCCTGGTTACGTATCTCTTCTAGAAAGAATGAAACACTGGCCGTTCCACAGTTGGCGATGGTAGAGGTCCATGTTGCTGAGCCCATGAATAACCTCCATCCCTGCCACCACGGCCACTTTGTTCAAGAACCCGTTGGACAATGACAGGGTGGCTGAGGAAAGAGGCTGACTAGTGTCCACAGAGCAAGTCCTTCTACCCACTTGATTATTAAAATCTTCCTCTGCTGAGGTAGCACCAGACACACACACACCCCCTCACAGATGCATGCAGAAATAATGTTTAACCAAATAGCTGGGTACCTCTTGGTCCAGTCAAGTTGGCAAAATGAACCATCACACCAGTTTTGCATGTAATTTCACAATTTTCCCCATCATTCTTTCATTTAATCACCATGAATACTCCTGTTTTATTTATATATTTTTGAACCCAAGTCCTTTCAAGTTTGGGTACTAGTTAATGAACCTTTGATGTGCTCCCATTATATGAGTTATATTTTGAACTTCTAAAAAATCATGAGAGTTTTGGAGGTTTCACTGAGATGTCCAAGGAAGCAAAGCACATATTTTCTTTCCTCTTAGAAAGAATACCCTAATGAATCATTGAACACTACATTAAAAACTAATGATGTACTATATGTTGGCTAATTGAATTTAAATTAAAAAAGAAAAAGAAAAAAAAAGGCAAAGAAAGAACACCAAGTAGTAATAAATTAACTTTACTGACTCTTGTTTCTTTACTATTTTAATTTTTCACTATATGCTTTTATTTTCTATGTCTTAAGTTTGGTTCTGCTTCTGGTTTGCATAGAACAGCAAAAAACGAAAATCTGTTCTCATGATCTGACCATTGAAGATCTGTCATGGGTAGAGACAGAGATTAGTTCTCTGATAGGTGAGAGATAACATATTATCTCAGTTACTGGTCTTTTTGTTAGCTTATTTGTGAGTTCAAATTAATTAAGAAAATATTTCCTGCTTGTTGGAAAATAGAACAATACTTTGGGATCTGAACCAGAGATTTGTGTGTGTTGCGTTGAATTTTGACCTGTGTCCTAAGTTGTGAAGTAAAGCTGCGAAGTCTGTGTGCACATCTGTGTCAGTAATTGAAAAAAGCCTTTACTTCTCATTGTGTGAGTGGGAAATATTTTCCTGCTCCAGGAAATATTAATATATTAGAGAGAAAATCTCTAAAAATAAATTAGGTCTGTTCTCATATAGAAACTAGTCATCATGGACATAATTCTAATATTCCTGGAATATAAAGACTCTAAACTTCTGATATTTTAAAAATGTGATTTTTGAAAAACAAAGCATTTTTTTCATCTGTGATTAAATTAATGCCAATAAGGTGACTCTTGAACAAATCAGACCAGTGTGACAATTTTGGGTTAAAAAATCCTCAGCAACCCATAATTTCCCTATCAGTATACAGTAAACCTGTAAAAAGTATTTTTATAATATTTGGATTTGTATTCTCTTGAAGGGACTAGTTAATCTGAGCTTCCCAAGCATCATACAGTGATTTACTAATTAGAAAAGCTAATATTATTCCCATAAAGTTTTTTAAAGTTTGTCTGCTCAGAGGTCCATTTGTGCAATCCATATCCCTAGATAATTTCTAAGTTGGAATACTGAGATATTGGTTACAAACGGTTAATTTTGTATGGATAAATTGTTATTAATAGAAATACATTTTAGAGACTGTACATCCTGCAGGAAGGCTCTAGAGATTTACAATGCCTACACTGTGAAGAATATTTTCTCATCTTTATTGGAAGACAATTCTCCAAGGATCTCTTTCATTTCTATATGTCTTACAAACATAAACACTGGCTACCTTTGCTCTGGGTCATCTTTCCAAGGATATTTGTATAACAAATGGACTTGGAAGACAGTGTTTCTCTCCACAGCTAGGGACAAGGTTGTTTACAGGCCAGATTAATAAAACTAATGTCACCTTCACGTAAATTTCATTTCTATTTCCTGAGAGCCTATTATAAAAGATTTGGGTTTCCTAAACTCCATGTTCCATAATGCAAACTCACAGTATGCCCAGCATCCACCTAGTCCCTTCCACTGGTCCCTCCAGAAAGTGGTAGGCAATGCCAGCGGATGTGAACATGGTGATCATGCTGCTTGTACTGCTTGAGTAATAAACAGTCCCTTGTCTCTGAGCCAGGAGTGTTGTATGTTCTGCAACATCCATGAAACTATGGCAGACTAACTTGTTAGCAAGTAACATCCTATGCCTTATAAGGTAACATCACAATTCCTGCAAACAATCAGGAAACCAACAAAACACCTTCCACACCAGTATTAAAGAGGGAGGGAAAACAAAATTCATTAGTGAGCAACCATTTCATATTTACGTGCATATGAAGGCAGCCTGAAAGTGTCTACAAAGGCTGGATAGAATTTCACACAAATTTATACACTTAAGTGGAAAAAGAACAACTAAATTTTCTCAAATCTTCTTGGGAGATAAAATGATACACCTGTGATTACTTCCTGATAACCTGAGAGACAATCCTGAACTAACTCTGAAGGTGTTTACAGTTCCAATGGTCAGAAGGACTAAGACTTCGCATTGTCAAATCAAAAGGTTGAGCCTTTTATTGAGCCAAGAATGTGTCAGGGAGACATTCTGAGGAGAGGTGGGGAGGCATGTGCCTCTCTCCTCTTCATTAAAAAAGAAAGTTTGATCATCTTACCCCTACTCAGCCCTAAGGGCAAACACTGATCAAATTCACATGACATGGTTATACAAGTATCTCAGTAGAGAATATTACCCTTCTTCAATAATTAATCACATAGGACTGAATGAATGGATAAAGGAAGCTATTTTGTGATTATATATGTTTTGTTTGGAATATTGATTTTTTTAAAGATTTTATTTATTTTACTTGAGAGAGACTCAGTGAGGGGGAGAGAGAGAGAGCATGCACATGAGCAAGGGGGAGAAGCAGAGGCAGAGGGAGAAGCAGACTCCCCACTGAGCAGGGAGCCTGATGTGGGGCTCAATCCCAGGACCCTGGGATCATGATCTGAGCTGAAGGCAGATGCTTAACCAACTGAGACACCCTGGCACCCCTGGAATATTGATATTTTTGATGGGTATATGAAAGCCTCTTAACCTTTTCCATCTCTAACTGTTTTTTAGACTATGTTTTTACAGACTGAAATGAAATATTCTTTAAATAGTATTTTTTAAGAAACCCATAAGACTGGTTCTCATACCTCAGAAACAAATATTTTATTAAATCTTTAATTTTAACAGAAACATAATTATTTTCATAGTTCATAGGAATCTTTTCATTTTTAATTGGGATATCACTGCAGAAATCACTTGTACAGCCAAGACTGTGTCCTGTTGGAGAATAAATCCAATGTAATCAGAACTAAAAAGCCCACGAAGGAACAAAGGTTGTAATTTGGCTCTGGAATCAGAGTCCTTGGCCCTCTAGGACACCGGTCTTGCACCTTCTGTGGATTTCAAGATCAAAGCCTCATAGGCAGTATAATAGATCAATTAATTCCTCACTGGTTAGAACACTTTAGCAGATTTTGTGAACCTTGAAGAAGTAGAATCCATACACATACAGAGACACTGAAGGTGTAACTTAATGAAGATAAATTTCTTTTTTTCTTTTCCTCCGTAGAATAGAACAACAAATAAGAGTTATTTAAAACTCAACCAAAGCAACCCAAAAACTGTGGAGCATACTGTTAGGAAACTGTGAGTATTTTTTGCTATATTTCTGTAACTGGTCAAAACACTGTGACCAACTTTGTTTTTTTAGTCAGCAATAATCTCTAGAATTTATTTAGGATCACAAGGAGATACTGTCATATTGAAGCACTGTCTAATAAGCACAGCCAAGGATTTTCTGATTTTGGATTACTTACTATTGGTTAGGATATCTTCCTACACTCTAAGGGTAGACATTAACTTGTGTAATATGGTAGACATTTTAATGAATTTTGTCCTGCAGAGATGCAAATGGGTCTGAAATCCAAAGCTGCTTTCTTTTTTCCCCACATAAGACATAATTCAGTTTTGTGTGTAATTTCATAGTCTTCTCCCACCATTCTTTTACTCAGTCACTATAAATATTTCTGTTTCTTCTAAACTTTTTTTGAAAACAACTTCACCCCTTTGTTTGCTCATTAATGTGTTAAATAAATTTTTGACATGGGCTCATTTTCATTTGAAAGTCATGTGTTAAACTTTCAAAACCTATATTTTGAAAAAAATTAAGGGTTGAAACACTAATGGAAATAGCTTTTTATATATAATATAAATATGTATATTTATATATTAAATATAAACATGCATTTAAATTTAAATATAATATTAATATATATTAATATTAATAAATATTTAACAAAATGCTAGCAAACCAAATTCAACAATACATTAATAAAATCATTCACCACAATTAAGGGGGATTTATTCCTGGGTGGCAAGGGTGGTTCAATATTTGCAAATTAATCAATGTAGTACATAAGATCAATGAGGGAAAGAATAAGAACCATATTATCATTTCAAAAGACTCAGAAGAGCATTTGACAGCCATTCATGGTAAAAACCATCAACAAAGTAGGTTTAGAGGAAATATAAAGGCCATATGAAAAACCCACAGCTAACAACATCCTTAATGGGGAAAAACTGAGAGCTTTCCCCCTAAGGTCATGAAGAAGACAATGATGTCCACTCTCACCACTTGTATTCAACATAGTACTGGAAGTCCTAGCCACAGCAATCAGACAACAACAGCAAAAAATAAAAGACATCCACACTGGTAAGGAAGAGGTAAAATTATTTGCAGAACACATGATACTATATAGAGAAAACACAAGACTCCACCAAAGATCTGTTGGAACTGATAAGCAAATTCAGTAGTCACAGGATACAAAGTCAATGTACAGAAATTTGTTGCATTTGTATATAACAAAAATGAAGCAGCAATAAGAGAAATTAAGAAAACAATCCCATTTAAAATTGAACCCAAAATAATAAGATAGCTAGGAACAAATCTAACTAAAGAGGTGAAAGACCTGGACTCTGAAAACTATAAAACATTCGCAAAAGAAATCGAAGATGACACAAGGAAATGGAAAGACATTCCATGCTTATGGATTGGAAGAACAAATATTAGTAAAAATGTCTATACTACCCAAAGCAATCTACACAATTAATGCAATCCCTACCAAAACACCACCAGCATTTTTCACACAGAGCTAGAACGAACAATCCTAAAATTTGTATGGAACCACAAAAGACCTCAAATATAGAAAAAGCAACCTTGAAAAAGAAAAGCAAAGCTGGAGGCATCACAATTCAGGACTTCAAGTTATATTACAAAGCTACAGTGATCGAAACAGTATGGTACTAGCACAAAAACAGACACATAAATCAAAGGAACAGAATAAAAAACCCAGAAATGAACTCACAACTCTATGGTTGATTAATCTTATACAAAGGAGGAAAGAATATCCAATGGAAAAAAGTTTCTTCAACAAATGGTCTTGGGAAAACTGGACTGCTACATGCAAAAGAATGAACCTGGGCCACTTTCTTACACAAAAATAAACTCAAAATGGATTAAAAACTTAATTGTGAGATATGAAACCATAAAAATTGTAGAAGAGAACACAGGCAGTAACTTCTTCGACTTTGGCCACAGCAACTTCTTTCTAGATACATCTCCCTAGGCAATGGAAACAAAAGCAAAAATAAACTATTGGGGCATCGAAATAAAATGCTTCTGCACAGTGAAGGAAGCAATCAAGAAAACTAAAAGGCAACCTGTGGAGTGGGAGAAGATATGTGCAAATGGCATAAAGGGTTAGTATCCAAAATATATAAAGAACTTACACAACTCAAACTCAAATAATGAATAATCCAATTAAAAAATGGGCAGAAGACATGAACAGATGGCCAGTAGACAGATGAAAAGATGCTCAACATCACTGATCATCAGGAAATGCAAATCTAAACTACAATGAGATATTACCTCACACCTGTCAGAATGGCTAAAATCAGTAACAAGAAACAACTGTTGGCAAGGATGTGAAGAAAGAGGAACCCTCTTGCACTGTCGGTGGGAATGCAAACTAGAGTAGCCACTGTAGAAAACAGTATGGAGGTTTCTCAAAAAGTTAAACATAGAATGATCCTATGATCCAGCAATTATACTACTAGGTATTTATCCAAATACAAAAACACTGATTCGAAGGAATACATGTACCCTGATGTTTATAGCAGCATTATCAACAATAGCCAAATTATGGAAATAGCCAAGTACCCATCAACTAATGAGTAGATAAAGAAGAATGGTGTGTATATACACACACACACACGCACACGCACACACACACTGGAATATTATTCAGCCATAAAAAAGAATGAAATCTTGCCATTTGCAATAACATGGATGGAGTTAGAGAGTATAATGCTAAGTGAAATGAGTCAGTCAGAGAAAGATAAATACCATATGACTTTAGTCAAATGTGGAATTTAAGAAATAAAACAAACAGGCAAAGGGAAAAAAATAGAGAGACAAATCAAGAAACATACTCAACTACAGAGGACAAACTGATTTACCAGAGGGGAGGGAGTTGTAAGGATGGGTTAACTGGGTGATATGGATTAAGGAAAAATATATACATATATATTTTATATATTAAATATTAATTCCATATATAGGTTCTTTAATAAGCATACATTATATAGTGGCCTATGTGAATTCTTATGGAGTATTCTAATATATTAAGTTTTAACCTATTCACAAACTATAAATGAAGCAAGTTATTTCCCTTTGTCTCTAAGACTTAAATTTGGTAATTCACCTGGCTTCACATTTAATGGCTATAGACATGATATATTTCACAATGCTGAGATACAAAGATTCCATAGATATATAATTCCCTGAACTTATGTTGTTCACTAAAAAATGAGATTTCCTCCCTAAATCCTTTGAAAGATTGCTATATTTTTGGTGCTCTAAAGAGCAGTAGAATAATTAGTAGTTATATATCTTATGCGATTAATTGCATATAAGACCTAGATGTTACCATTATAATTCCTTTATAGGCATTATTAGTTTTTTTAAGTATAATTTATGAAGATCACTTTGGATACTCAAAATTATTTTTTAAACTTTCAATTGGCATTCAATGGTTTGTTATTTAATTATACTCCAATTTCATATACTTGAAACTTAGTAAGGATTTTATCTTTATAACTTTATAGCTATGATGGTTAATCACTTTGAAGAATTTTTAACTATTTTAAAATTGTATTTTGGATTTATGTGATTTGGGTTTAAAAATATATCAATAAAGGCAGTAAATCCTCTTAAAGAAAACAAAGTATAGAGTTTTAACCGAGGATGGGAGTTTCAAGGCAATTGAAATGTCAAGAATTTTAGATCTCATATCTAAATCCAATCTTTGGGAGTTATAACTCATTGGCTTATGGGAGTCTGGCAAGATACACAGAAATCTCCCTCTCAGTTTAGGAGGGCTGTCCTAGGAATAGGGCTGGCTCTCAGAGATGACAATTTACAACTTAAAAAAAAAATCATTGGCTCTTAGAAAAATCTTATTTCTAGGGAAAAAAAGAGAAGTCAAATAGCTTGAATGTGTGTGTGTGTGTGTGTGTGTGTGTGTGTGTGCACACATGTGTTTTAAATGTAATGCTGATGAGCCAAAAAGTGAATTTATCATAAATGAGTTTTTCAGAAAATGTATTTTAAAATAGAGACTTTCATGACATTTAGGTTTTAAACAATTCTAATGTTTATTCTATTTAATCAACTACTTCTCCACATATACTCTTAAATGTTCATGCATTAAATCATTCTTAATGACAATTTTTACATAAGCGTGTGCCATGAAACCTGCCCTAACCAGTCTGGAAGTCAGAGATAATTTTCAAATAAAAGGATAAACGCTGGAATAGGAAGAATATTTTATGAAAGTATAATTAACTTGGATTTTGCTACGTAGTCTTAGGAGACACTTTTTTTTTTTTCCTCTTTGGACATAAAAAAGTGAGTTAATGTTTTGAGATTCTCCATCCTGTGGGAATTGGATTAGAATTTTCTACAGTCCCTAAAGTGAAAGGGATGATTTGGGTCTTTTTCCTTCATTACATTCTCTCAGTGAGAGCACCAGATCATATCATATACTTGTATACTTGCTTTTTAAGAGACACACAGCAAAAACACAGCTAACCACCTCAGAAATACAGAAAGAAATCTACTGTTTCCCTCATTATTTGGATCAGAGATCGACAAGAAGATGGATCCTATATTGAAGACGGGAAATTGCAAAACCTGCTATTTTTTTTCTTCCAATTTTCTTAGGCTTACTGCATTGTCTGCACGCACTTCATATAGCTTAAAATGATGGTCTTAAGAAAATCACAAGTTTAAAATCTTTCTGTGGTCTACACTTTTTGAGATAGTTAAGAACGTACAATTTATTTATTAACTGATTCTTAGTGAAATGTTATATGTTTAGTATTTTTCTTAATCTGCTCAGGGTGCCATACCATAGACTGGGTGGCTTAAACAACAGGAATTTATTTCTCAATGTTGTGGAGGCCAGAAGTCCAAGACCAAGGGGCCAGCAAGGTAGGATTTATTCTGAGGCCTGTCCTGTTGGTGTATAGGTGCTCACCTTCTCACTGTGGGCCCACATACCCTCTTCCTTGTCCACTGAAGGAGAGTGAGCGAGCACTCTGGTCTCTCTTCCTTACAAGGACATCAATTCTATTGGATTAAGGTTAAATGAGGTCATAAGAATGAAGCCCTGACTACTTTTAAGAGCTCCATTGCCATAACAGCCACACTGGGGGGGGGGGGGGGGGGGTTAGGGCTTCAACGTATGAATTTGAGGCAGACACAAACATTAAGTCAATAAAAATATTTTTTTCAGGTATTTTGTATTCCAATATTCATTAATTAAAAGAGAAATTTGTTTTGCTTGGATACTAGTGAGCAGGTTATAAGAGAGTGCTCTGCAGAAAAGTACTGTTTACATAAATCTGTGGAGAATTCTCTCGTACACATTTAAGAACAGCAAAACTTTCCCTCTGTAATCCAAA